>NW_028225981.1:60000-90000 GCF_052327205.1 Somniosus microcephalus
CTTGTATCTGCCTTTTTCAATTTCCAGTTGGTGGTCGCTTAGTCTGTACCTGGTGAGGGTCTGTCTCTGTTTTGTGTCTCTGATGGTCGTGAGGTAGTCTGCCAGTTTATATTCTCTTTTTAGGGCCCGGTAACATTCTAATCTGCTTTGGCTTTCGGTTATTTTGTTCCAATGTTCCAGGTAGGTTTCTTTGCATTTTTTAATGATTTGGTTCACTCAGATTGGTGTTTGGACGGCTGTGTTGGTCTGGGGCTGGTCAGGGTCCGGCTGAGTACTTAGTTTCAGTAGCAGCTGACTCAGGGGACTCTTTTCTGGGTTTAGCTCTTGGGTCTGAAAGGCTTTGAAATGAAGGGTGTCTGGGGAGCTAGATTTGAGGTGATTTAGGAAGTTTAGTGCTCGTTTTTGGATGTTTATTATCAGTGGGTATCTGCCTAGTTCGGCTCTGCATGCATTTGTTGGCGTTTTTCTTTGGGTGCGAAGGATGCTTCGGCAGAATTCTGCATGTAGGGCTTCTATTGTGTGTTTTTCCCATTTCTCTGTCTGTGTTTCTAGCTCTCCCCCTCTCTCTCTCTCTCTCGCTCCCTCTCTCTCTCTCTGTCTTGCTAGATTCCTTGCTCTCAGTCACAGGGCTGCCTCCTCTCCCCTCCCTGCCACAGCCATTCCTCAGTGAACACCTAATGCTGCCCCGGCAGTCAGCTCTGAGCTCAACCATACTTAACTGGATTTCTGTCGGAAGAGGAAGATGGCGATGAAACAAATTGCGAGAATGATGGCCAGGAATGCAGCAGTGAGAATCAGCTTCACACTCAAATAATTCGAGTAAGAACCACCTGTAAAAATATATCAAAACATGGAGAGCGACTGTCAAAGAGGAGCTACACGGACAGGTCATTTGATGGGCTGTGTGTGTGCGTGATCTAAAAAAACAAGTATTTCTACGCCCAGTGTCAGCCACAGCTTTGTGGGTAGCACAGTTACCTCTGAGTCAGAAGTTTGGGGGCAGTACTGAGGGAGCGCCGCACTGTCGGAGGGGCAGTACTGAGGGAGTGGCGCACTGTCGGAGGGTCAGTACTGAGGGAGCGCCGCACTGTCGGAGGGGCAGTACTGAGGGAGTGCCGCACTGTCGGAGGGGCAGTACTGAGGGAGCGCCGCACTGTCGGAGGGGCAGTACTGAGGGAGCGCCGCACTGTCGGAGGGGCAGTACTGAGGGAGCGCCGCACTGTCGGAGGGGCAGTACTGAGGGAGTGCCGCACTGTCGGAGGGGCAGTACTGAGGGAGCGCCGCACTGTCAGAGGGGCAGTACTGAGGGAGTGCCGCACTGTCGGAGGGGCAGTACTGAGGGAGCGCCGCACTGTCAGAGGGGCAGTACTGAGGGAGCGCTGCACTGTCGGAGGGTCAGTACTGAGGGAGCGCTGCACTGTCGGAGGGGCAGTACCGAGGGAGCGTCGCACTGTCGGAGGGGCAGTACTGAGGGAGCGCCGCACTGTCGGAGGGGCAGTACTGAGGGAGCGCCGCACTGTCAGAGGGGCAGTACTGAGGGAGTGCCGCACTGTCGGAGGGGCAGTACTGAGGGAGCGCCGCACTGTCAGAGGGGCAGTACTGAGGGAGTGCCGCACTGTCGGAGGGGCAGTACTGAGGGAGCGCTGCACTGTCGGAGCGGCAGTACTGAGGGAGCGCAGCACTGTCGGAGCGGCAGTACTGAGGGAGCGCAGCACTGTCGGAGCGGCAGTACTGAGGGAGTGCCACACTGTCGGAGGGGCAGTACTGAGGAGCGCCGCACTGTCAGATGTGCAGTACTGAGGGGGCGCCGCACTGTCGGAGGGGCAGTACCGAGGGAATACCGCACTGTCGGACGGGCAGTACTGAGGGAGCGTCGCACTGTCGGAGGGGCAGTACCGAGGGAATACCGCACTGTCGGACGGGCAGTACTGAGGGAGCGCCGCACTGTCGGAGGGGCAGTACTGAGGGAGCTCTTTCAAGCTGTCAAACACTGACAATCTGTACTCTAAGTTAATTCCTTCCTCTCAGGATGATTTAGAGATCTCCCTGGAACAGAAAGCTGAATGCTGCAACTTTTGACAGCTCGTGGCCATTCTGCTTTCTGTGCCGGTGAGATGAGGGACTCCCGAGACCTGAAGGAAGGAAGGCTGTAAAGGTAAGTAACACTTCTTTAAACACTTTACACACACCAAACACACTTACCTCTGCACTCATGCACCCATCACTCACCTGAACATCTCGACCCCTCCAAGTCCTTCAGCCCGACGGCCTGCAGTTAATTGGCGCTAATCCTCTTCCCGCCTCGGGGAGGCGGCTCCCAGCACAGGTCGGATACCCGCCTCCTGGGAAACGGGCATGGAGGCGGGTCGGGGGGCAGGGTGGGTTCGTGCCCTCCGATTTTGCTATTTTAACCCCTCCAATCCTGCCTCCAACTTATAAAATTCTAACAGGACTAGACAGACTAGATGCAGGAAGGATGTTCCCGATGGCGGGGGAGTCCAGAACCAGGGGTCACAGTCTAAGGATAAGGGGTAAGCCATTTAGGACTGAAATGAGGAGGAATTTCTTCACCCAGAGAGTGGTGAACCTGTGGAATTCTCTACCACAGAAGGCAGTAGAGGCCAATTCATTAAATATATTCAAGAAGGAGTTGGATATATTTCTTAAGGCTAAAGGGATCAAGAGGTATGGGGAGAAGGCAGGGACCGGGTACTGAATTTGGATGATCTGTCAGGGTTGCGGTCACGGGGCCGTGTAGGCACGGGGCCGTGCTGTCCGGGCGAGGCTGGTTCTGGACCCAAATGCAGACAGACAAGGCGAGAAACAGATATGCAGTCTTAAATAACATTACTTTACTAGAATCACACAGGTAAACAGTTACAAAACATAGGAGCTCAAGACAAGCTACCACATAGGCAAATGGCTAGTCAAGATAGGAACTCAAGACAAGCTACCGTGAGGCAACCGGCTTGTCAAGACTGAGCTCAAGACAAGCTACCCCAGGGCAACCGGCTTGTCAAGATAGGAACTCAAGACAAGCTACCATGAGGCAACCAGCTTGTCCAAACTGAGCTCAAGACAAGCTACCACAGGGCAACCGGCTTGTCCACAACTGAGCACCTAGTCAAGACTGAGCATCTTGTCAAGACTAACTCTCTTGTCAGGGCTGACCCCAGAGGGAAGAAACCACAGAACTTAAATACAAGCAAAAACAGGTGAAACCAATAAACCTAATAAAAGGCAACTAAATAATAAACACAAGGGAAACTGGTCACAATTAACAAAGGGAAACCAACCAGTGAAGGTGCCATCTAGGGGTTACTGAAGGAACTGACCGGCACCCTCACACTCATTACAGACCTTGCTCTCTGTGGAGCTGGTCGTGCTGCAGCAGGGTGGAAAGTGGTGGTCTCCTTGACCAGGGAGTGGAGGCGAAGGAGAGACCCCAGGCCACCACTACCATCAACCGGCAGCAACATCATCTACCGAGGTGCCTGGAGAGAGAGGAGGAGAGGGAAAAAGGAGGTCAGCATTTACAACAGGAGAGGCCTTTCCATCACTGCCTCCCCAAATAGGCCTCCATTCCAGGAGAGGGAGAGAGGGGAGAGGAGCGGCACTCAACATCAACTGCTTGGAAGGAGGGTAGGAGCAACTTATTTTCTATTTTGAACTTCTGCAGGGGGGTGTCATTCGGTGCATTCCCCAAAGACTTTGTATTGTGGGTAGGGGGAGGAAAGAAGACCGGGCCGTCAAAAGCCCCTTCCATTGCCTGGCCTGGGTTAGCTGGAGCTGCCCAGGTGAAGCCTTTTCAGTACATCGCGAAGACCTGGTGTGGGGCTGAGCCTGGGCTGTTCTCCAGCTTTCCCAGGTGAAGACATCTTCTCCCCCTGCCTGAAGACCACCCACAAGAGACTTTATTTTTCCATCGGGGAGTGCACCCCCTGCCGACACCCACCCACCTGCCATCCTGAGTGGCGTCCCTGCCTTTGCGGCCTCCCTCCTACCCACCCCCACCTCTCCCTCTCTCTGTCTCTCTCCCGGTCTCTCAGGAGGCACCTCTGTTTCAAAACTTTTTTACTAATTGCCACTTGAGCAGAGGGGTGAAGGCCCCTCTCCCAATTCCAATTAACAAGGGGAGAGGCGGGCCTTTAGTTTAACAGCTCCCTCTGCTCAAGGGAAGACTTTAATTTTCCGGAGGCCTTTTAACATCTTCAGGCCTGTGACTTGGGGTGAGTGTAGCTTTCTCTTTTAAAAAAAAGAACCACCCCATAATGGCGAGTACATCTTCGCCGGTGGCGGGGTCAGCCAGGTCGTACGCGAGAGTGGCAGCCACAGCCACAGCCGCTCCCGCTGCTTCTTATTACCAAAAAGCTTGGGGTGAAGAGCTACACCCACCACAACATGACAATTGAGGCGTGCATTAAGGCCATGGCTGGGGTTGTCGGCCCTTCAGCCATCCTCGCCGCCTCAAAAATGTACGGGAAGGCTGTGTTCTTCCTGGGGTCGGAGCGGGCGGTGTCCCTGGCCATCACAAAGGGGCTCACTGTGGGTGGGACCTTCCTGGCGGTGGATCCTCTCGAGGCCACCGCGAGGAGGATCGTTATTTCTAACGTCCCGCCCTACATTCCTGGTGAGCTCCTCCTCCCCAACTTGCATCAACTTGGGGAGGTGAGGTCGGGGATTGCGCCTATCCCGCTTGGCTGCCGGGAAGCCAGCCTTCGGCACGTCTTCTCCTTCCGGCGCCAGGTCTACATCCAGCTGGCGCGGGAGGAGGACACCGACGGGGCATTTGTCGTCCTCCACGAGGAGACCGCTTACCGCGCCTTTTGGACGTCGGACGGTGTGCGGTGCCACGCCAGCAAGGAGGTGGGGCACATTAGAAAGAACTGCCCCGCCTCCAAGGCCGCCAGATCATCTGGCGTGGCCGAGGCTGTCGCCGCCACTGCTCCTCTCCCCGGGTCTGGCCGCGGCCCCCAAACAACTGATGCGCGGTCGTCGTCGGAGGCCGATGCCATCAAGGCCTCCGGCGGGGGGGGAGGGAGTGCGTCCGGGTGGAAAAAAGGCGCGGGGGAAAGTCAAACACCTCAGGGTGGGTCCCCCCGTGGAGGGTGAGCCCCTGGACTTAGAGCCCCTGACACCCGCGCTCATTGCGGAGTTGGTCGGGGCAGGCGAGGGTGGGAGGGGCCTCGTGCCCGAGCCTGTGGCCGCCGCCGCCGAGACGGAAACGTTAATACCTGCGGCCGGGCTCGGGCCCGGGGGACCTGATGAACCTGCCCCGCCGGAGGGAGCAGAGGAGGGGGCCTCTACATGCATGGAGGTCTCCCTCGCTCCCCCCGCGTTAAAAAGAAGGCGTGACCCCCTGGATGAGGAGGAGGACCGGGAGGAGGAAGGTCCCTCCGAACAGGGGGAGTTGTCGCCCGCCGCGGGTAGTGCGCCCCCCCCCGCTGTCACAATCTCCGGCGTTCAGTGGGGGTCGCCTGTCCCTCGGGAGGCTGAGGCAGATGTGCCTGTCCAGCACGTGCCTCCCGGCGATGGGGACGAGGCCCTGCCCGTGGGCGGGGGTCGCGGAACAACCCGCGGCAGAAGTAGATTATCTCTCGGTGCCGTTACCCCTCGACGGGTCGGGCGGCCTGGGATCTGGGTCGGGCGAGTTTGATGAAAGTGAGCTCGTCCAAAGCGACCCGGACATTTCCCAGGGGCTGCTCGACCTGGTCGAGGTTTTAGCCGATGTCACCCCATCTGCTGGGTCGGAGGCCGGTGGCAGGGAAGAGGAGGGCCCTCTGACTGTGTCTCTGGCGCCGGACGTCTTGGAGGAGTTGGGTTTTGTTCTTTCCCCAATTCCTCCGGCGTCTGAGGCATCTGAGGCGGAGGGGGTCTCCGAACCGCCGCTGTCTTCTGGCCCGGCCCCCCTAGAGGAGCTCAGGGAGAATTCCTCCGCTACCGATCCTGGGGGTGGGATCCGGGCGGAGGCGGGGCCGGCCTTCACGACCGAGCCGCCCGATGCGCACTGCGTGGCGGACGGTTTGGCCGACAGTGGCGACCCCCCGGAGGAGGACGGGGACTCGGCGGTAGGGGCGGAGGAAGATCTAGATGCCGTCGCCGAGGAGGCGATGGATGACCTCGCGCCCCTCGCCAGGACCCCCCTCGTTCTCATTCCCATCAGGGACCTCTGGGACTTTGTGGCCACGTGCCAGGGTCGCCGCACTACCCGGCGGGCCCTCGACAGATGGTCGGGGCTGGCGCTGCTCATCGGGTCGGCCCGCGTCGCCTACAAGACCATGGGTGCGGACGCGGGCGTGAACCTGTCCGAGCTGCGTCGGTTCCGGGCATTCCTCACCGGGCTGCTAAGGGAGTGGCGGTCGGCTAGCGGCCGCCCTCCCTTCCCCCGTTAGGTTTAAGTAGGGGTTGGTTGTGCTTCTGAAATGAAGATAACCATAGCCAGCCTCAACGTCAACGGCAGCAGGGAAGCTAGCCGCAGGTTTAATAACTTTTCGGTCCTTCGGGACGGGAAGTATGCGGTGTGCTTCCTGCAAGAAACCCACACCGTTCCGGGAGACGAGGCCACGTGGCTCCTGGAGTGGCAAGGAGGGGTCAACATGAGTCACCTCTCCAGTGTTTCCAGTGGGGTGGCTATCTTGCTGGCCCCGCATTTTCAGCCAGAGATCTTGGGGGTCAAGGAGCTGGTGCCGGGCCGCTTGCTCCAGGTCACTGTTCGCCTGGGGGGCGTGCCGTTCCATCTAGTGAACGTGTACGCCCCTCAGGCTGGTGCGCAGCAAGCGCGCTTCTTTGAAGAAGTGTCCACTCTTTTGGGCTCCATCGACGCGGGCAAGTGCGTCATCCTCGGGGGGGGATTTTAACTGCACCCTCGAGGCGAGGGACCGCACAGGTGCCCAGCCGAGCCCGGCGTCGGTGGGGAAGTTGAGGGACCTGGTCGGGTCCCTCGACTTGGTGGACGTCTGGCGAAATCTCCATCCCGACTCCAGCGCCTTCACTTGCGTGAGGTCTGGGAGAGGAGCGTCCAGGATCGACTGCCTCTACATTTCCCGGGCATACGTCTCCTGCATTCCGGCGGCTTCCATGCGGCCGGTGCCATGCACGGACCACCACCTGGTGTGGGCGGAGCTCGTTCCGCTGCGCGCGCGGGGGGGGTTCCGCGTACTGGCACTTTAACAACCTGCTGCTGGAGGACGCGCGGTTCCGGGATTCGTTCGGTCGGTTCTGGGCCGGCTGGAGAAGGAAGCAGGGGGGCTTCCCCTCCTTGAGGCTATGGTGGGATGTGGGCAAGGCTCACATCCGTCTCTTCTGTCAGGAGTACGCGAAGGGGTCGACCAAGAGGCGGGGGGCCCGGGTCGGGCAGTTGGAGAAGGAGGTGCTCGACCTGGAGTCCCGTCTCGGTCAAGTTGTCGAGGATCCGGCCCTGCGGCTGGTGTACGAAGAGAAGAAGGGCGCGCTGAAGGACCTGCAGCTTGTCGGGTCCCGAGGCACGTACGTGAGGTCGCGGATCCAGTTCCTGCGGGACCTGGACCGCGGCTCCCCCTTCTTCTACTCGCTGGAAAAAAGACGGGGGGTCCGTAAGCAGCTCTTGGAGCTGCTGGCCGACGACGGATCTCTGGTCTCGGATCTGGAGGGAATCAGTGCAGAGGCCCGCGCCTATTACGGGGCTCTGTTCTCTCCGGATCCGTCCAGCGAGGCTGCGTGCAGAGTTTTGTGGGAGGACCTGCCGAAGGTCGGCCTGGAGGGCGCCGAAAAATTGGACGCTCCTCTGAGTCTGGAGGAGCTGACCGGCGCCCTCCGCCAGCTCTCCAGGGGAAAGTCCCCGGGGCTGGACGGGCTGACCGTGGAGTTCCACAGGGCGTTCTGGGACGTCTTGGGGGGCGACTACGCGCGGGTCCTGGGGGAAAGTTTGGCGACCGCGGAGGTGCCCCTCTCTTGGCGCAGGGTGGCTATTGTCCTGCTGCCTAAGAAGGGCGATCTCTGCCCGGTCTCCCTCCTCAGCACGGACTATAAAATTTTTGCCAGGGCTATGTCTGCTCGCCTAGGCGCCGTGCTGGCCCACATGATCCACCCCGACCAGTCCTACACGGTCCCGGGCCGGACCATCCACGATAACATCCATCTGGTCCGGGACCTGGTCCACCATTCCCAGAGGGCTGGTCTGTCGGTCGCCTTCCTTTCCCTGGATCAGGAGAAGGCGTTCGACAGGGTGGATCACGAGTATCTCTTCGGGACTCTGCGCGCATTCGGGTTCGGGACGCATTTTGTCGCCCGGATCCGACTTCTGTACGCTGCCGCAGAGTGTCTGATTAAAGTTAACGGGTCCTTGACGGTGCCCCTTCGCTTCGGGAGGGGGTTGCGTCAGGGATGCCCCATGTCCGGCCAGTTATATGCCATTTGCGTGGAGCCTTTCCTGCGCCTCTTGCGGAAGAGGTTGGCGGGATTGGCTCTGCAAGGGCCGGGCGTGGAGGTGGTCCTCTCGGCTTACGCCGATGACGTGCTCCTCACGGTCACGGATCCCGCTGACTTGCGGAGGATGCGGGAATGCCAGCAGATTTACTCGAACGCATCCTCCGCCAAGATCAACTGGGAGAAATGTTCTGGAATCCTGGTGGGTCAGTGGCGGGTGGACTCCCTGCCGGAGGAGTTCAGGCCCTTCGCCTGGAACACCACGCACCTCCTCTACTTGGGAGTCTACCTCAGCCCTGCCGAGGACGCCTGGCCGGCGAACTGGCAAGAGTTGGAGGCCAAAGTCACCACTCGCTTAGGACGCTGGACAGGATTGCTCCGAGTGTTGTCCTACAGGGGTCGAGCGATGGTCATAAACCAACTGGTGGCCGCCATGTTGTGGTACCGGTTCATCACTTTGATCCCTCCCCCTGCGTTTGTCGCCAAGATACAGAAAAAGCTCGTCGACTTCTTCTGGGACAAAAGGATGCACTGGGTCTCTGCCGCGGTTCTGAGTCTCCTGCTTAGGGAGGGCGGTCAGGCGTTGGTGTGCCTCCGCACCCAGGCTGCGACTTTCCGTCTTCGGACGCTGCAGAGATACCTGTACGTCGAGAATCCTCTGAGATGGTGTGCGCTGGCGACGTACTTTTTCCGCCAGCTGCACGGCCTCAATTACGACACGCAGCTCCTGTTTTTGGAAGTGGGCGGCAGGCGTGCCAGCCTGCGGGAGCTGCCTGTCTTCTACCAGGAACTGCTATGGGTTTGGAACTACGTCGCCTCCAGGCGGAGCTCTCCCCCGTCAGGATTGGCGGCTGTCCTTCGGGAGCCGCTGTTCAGGAATCCACACCTCCGCGTCCGCGAGTTCGGGTGGCTGGCGGAACGCAGGGCTGTGCCTGGCAAGGTGACTATAGTCGGGGACCTACTCGATGGCGGAGGAGCGGGCTGGATGGCGCCGGAGGAGTTGGCGCGGCACATGTCTTGGGACAACGTCCGGCTCGCGGTCGATGCCATCGAGTCGGTGAAAGCGACGCTGCACCCCGGCGCCACGAGGTGTATCGAGGCGGCTCAAGCGCGTGGGGCGATCCCGTCCGAGCTTTCCCCCGTTCAGACGGAATTCCTTATCGGCGCCCTGCCCCGAAACCCCCCTCGGGAACCGGCGCCTCACAACTTGAGCCGTCTCGAGGAGATGCCCTCCGTGCCTTTTCATTCCGCACGGAGGGGTTTCCTGTACGGGCTGCTCCTGCACACTTACCACTTTGTCATCTTCGCCCGCTGTCCGGACACGCCGTGGCGTGCCGTTTTGCCTTCCGGCGGAGGCGGAGGTCCCCAATGGAGGGCTCTCTATGCGGGAGTCCTCCCTTGTTCTATTGGGGACTTGGCCTGGAGGGTGTTGCACGGAGCAGTGCCGTGCAATATATTGTTAAATAGGTTTACGGACTCCCAGACCGCCTGTTTGTTCTGCGGTCTGGAGGAGTCCGTTTTTCATGTTTATGTTGAGTGTGAGAGGTTGCAGCCCCTCTTCCATTATTTGAAGGGGCTGCTCCTCGATTTTTGGTTGCACTTCAGTCCCACGCTATTGATCTACGGTCACCCGGTGCGGAGGGGAGCGGGCAGGTTGGAGGACCTCCTCGTGGGTCTGCTCCTGGGCCTGGCAAAAAAAGCCATTAATTGGTCCAGGCAGCGGGCGGTCGAGGCGGTCATCCAGCCAGATTGCCTCCCTCTCTTCCGCGGCCATGTTCGCGCCCGGGTGGCCCTGGAGATGGAGCACGCGGTGTCAGCCGGCGCGCTCGAGCACTTCCGTGACCGGTGGGCGCCGCGGGGACTGGAGTGCATAATTGGATTGGACAACCAAATTTTAATTTGATTTGTTAAGGTTTATTTAAAGATTTTTTTAGAGGTTTAGTTACAGTTCACTTGTTCAATTTATTTGGCCCTACCAAAAGAGGAGAGAAACTAGTCACAATTAACAAAGGGAAACCAACCAGTGAAGGTGCCATCTAGGGGTTACTGAAGGAACTGACTGGCACCCTCACATGATCAGCCATGATCTCATTGAATGGCGGAACAGGCTCGAGGGGCCGAATGGCCTACTCCTGCTCCTATCTTCTATGTTTCTATGTTTAGCGCTGCTGCAAAATGTCTGGTCGATTTCGCGAGCGGCGCAAACACCGCCGCGCCCGGGCGCTAGTTGCTTTGCGACCCATTAGCGCCCTCATAAGAACATAAGAACATAAGAAATAGGAGCAGGAGTAGGTCATACGGCCCCTCGGGCCTGCTCCGCCATTCAATAGGATCATGGCTGATCTGAATCTAGACTCACGTCCACTT
The DNA here is from genome assembly GCF_052327205.1 of Somniosus microcephalus. Classification (NCBI taxonomy): domain Eukaryota; kingdom Metazoa; phylum Chordata; class Chondrichthyes; order Squaliformes; family Somniosidae; genus Somniosus; species Somniosus microcephalus. The sequence goes on from NW_028225981.1 coordinate 70,771, forward strand.
CCCTGCCCGCTCCCCGTAACCCCTAATTCCCTTATCTGCTAGGAAACTGTCTATCTCCATTTTAAATTTATTTAATGTTGCAGCTTCCACAGATCTCTGGGGTAGCAAATTCCACAGATTTACTACCCTCTGAGTGAAGAAGTTTCTCCTCATCTCAGTTTTGAAAGGGCAGCCCCTTATTCTAAGATTATGCCCCCTAGTTCTAGTCTCACCCATCAGTGGAAACAACATCACCGCATCCACCCGATCAAGCCCCCTCACAATCTTATATGTTTCGATAAGATCGCCTCTCATTCTTTTGAACTCCAATGAGTAGAGGCCCAACCTACTCAACCTTTCCTCATACGTCAACCCCCTCATCTCTGGAATCAACCGAGTGAACCTTCTCTGAACCGCCTCGAGAGCAAGTATATCTTTTCTTAAATATGGAAACCAAAACTGCACGCAGTATTCCAGGTGTGGCCTCACCAATGCCCTGCATAACTGCAGCAAGACTTCCCTGTTTTTATACTCCATCCCCCTTGCAATAAAAGCCAAGATTCCATTGGCCTTCCTGATCACCGGGAGGTGCAATTCAACCCAATTATTCCCCCTACAAGCCTTCCTGTGAGGTGCGTGTGTGATAGGGTGATATATTAACGCCTTTATTACCTGGTTTGAATTCGACGACTTCGCTGAAGGCACAGGTTTCCTCCACATCAAAGGCCATCTCTGTTTGATCATCGATGTTCTTGCATCTGTACACCATTCCCCCAGTGCCCGAGGTGAGCGACACCGTTAGCATTGTGCTTGCATACTGTACCTTGTGTGATTGATCTTCGACCACCTTCTCAGCACCTCTGAACCATTCGTACTTGTTTGCACTTTCCAGCTTGGAGCACATCATTTCCACGGTGCACGTGTCACGGGAGCTGGACAAGTTCTCCACACATATTTGAATGCCATCCGTTGCGACTACTGAGAAAGAGCAACCATTAGTTTCGGAGGCATAGAATCATAGAAACATAGAAGATAGGAGCAGGAGTAGGCCATTCGGCCCCTCGAGCCTGCTCCGCCATTCAATGCGATCATGGCTGATCATCCAAATTCAGTACCCTGTCCCTGCTTTCTCCCCATATCCCTTGATCCCTTTAGCCTTAAGAAATATATCCAACTCCTTCTTGAATATATTTAATGAATTAGCCTCCACTGCCTTCTGTGGTAGAGAATTCCATAGGTTCACCACTCTCTGAGTGAAGAAATTCCTCCTCATTTCTGTCCTAAATGGCTTACCCCTTATCCTTAGACTGTGACCCCTGGTTCTGGACTCCCCGACCATCGGGAACATCCTTCTTGCATCTAGTCTGTCCAGTCCAGTCAAAATTTTATAAGTTTCGATGAGATCCCCTCTCATTCTTCTAAACTCCAGCGAGTACAAGCCCAATCGACCCAATCTCTCCTCATACGTCATTCCTGCCATCCCAGGTATCAGCCTGGTGAATCTTTGCTGAACTCCTTCCACGGCAAGAACATCCTTCCTCAGATAAGGCGACCAAAACTGCACACAATACTCAAGATGTGGTCTCACCAAGGCCCTGTACAACTGCAGCAAGACAATACGATAGCAAAATACTGCAGATGTTGGAAATCCGAAATAACAACAGAAAATGCTGGAAAAACTCAGCAAGTCAGGCAACATCCGTGGAGAGAAATTTGAGTTGACGTTTCGGGTTTGACCCTTCTTCAAAACTGGAGAGAAAAGGAACTAGATCGAAGGCAGGGCTGCGATCGGACAAAAGAATTAAAGAACCAAAAGAAGTAACACGAGAAGGGAAACTGAAAGTAATGAAGATGAACAAGGTTGAAGAGCCAAACGGAGATCCCGTCGCAGAGAAGAGCAGAACTTCTTCAAGGTAGGCATTCCTAGAAGAGCAAGACAATCCTTGTTCCTGTACTCGAACCCTCTCGCTACGAAGGCCAACATACCATTTGCCTTCTTAACCGCCTGCTGCACCTGCATGCTTACCTTCAGCGACTGGTGCACAAGGACACCCAGGTCTCGTTGCACTTCCCCTTCTCCCAATCTATTGCAGCAAGTTCAAGGGCTGGATTTTATCAATGGGGAGGTTTTGGAGTTGTAGTCCTGCCTCCATTGACTTGTGGCCAACCCATGCTATTTTCCCTTGATTGATCTTGTTAAGTCTGCCCAGCGGGCTCAGCAGGCCAATTAAGGGACACCTGGTTACTGGTGACGTCAGCGATTGACATTTCATCTGTCAAGAGCTTTTGACAGATGAAAAATCGGCGTTTGACAGCTCTGTGAAGCTGTCAAACACTGACAGTCTGTCTTCTAACTTGAGTCCTTCTACTCAGACTCAGTTAGAGATCTCTCCAGACCAGAAAGCAGAGGCTGCAGCTTTTGACAGTTCAGCGGCCATTCTGCTTTCTGTGCCGGTGAGCTCAGGGACTTCCGAGAACTGATCCATGGGCCCATGGGATCCAGGGTGCCTTGGCACGTTGGATCCTAAACTGGCTGAGTGGCAGGAGGCAGAGGGTGATGGTCGAAGGTTGCTTTTGTGACTGGAAGCCTGTGTCCAGTGGGGTACCTCAGGGATCGGTGCTGGGTCCCTTATTGTTTGTGATCTACATAAATGATTTGGATGAAAATGTAAAAGGTATGATCAGTAAGTTCGCAGATGACACGAAAATTGGTGGGGTGGTAAATTGCGAGGAGGAAAGCCTCCAGCTACAGGACGATATAAACGGGTTGGTCAGATGGGCGGAAAAGTGGCAAATGGAATTTAACCCTGAAAAGTGCGAGGTGATGCATTTTGGACGGACAAATAAGACAAGGGCATACACAATGAGTGGTAGGACCCTAGGAAGTACAGAGGGTCAGAGGGACCTTGGTGTACATGTACATAGATCCCTGAAGGCAGCGGAGCAGGTAGATAAGGTGGTTAAAAAGGCATATGGGATACTTGCCTTCATTAGCCGAGGCATAGAATATAAGAGCAGGGAGGTTATGATGGAGCTGTACAAAACGCTGGTGAGGCCACAGCTGGAGTACTGTGTGCAGTTCTGGTCGCCTCACTATAGGAAGGATGTGATTGCTTTGGAGAGGGTGCAGAGAAGATTCACCAGGATGTTACCTGGGATGGAGCGCCTCAGCTATGAAGAAAGACTAAACAGGCTGGAGTTGTTTTCCTTGGAGCAGAGAAGGCTGAGGGGGGACCTGATTGAGGTGTACAAAATAATGAGGGGCATAGATAGGGTAGATAAAGAGGAACTTTTCCCCTTAGTAGGGGGGTCAATAACAAGGGGGCATAGATTCAGGGTAAGGGGCAGGAGATTTAGAGGGGATTTGAGGAGGAACTTTTTCACCCAGAGGGTGGTTGGAATCTGGAACTCAATGCCTGAAAGGGTGGTAGAGGCAGGAACCCTCACAACATTCAAGAAGCATTTGGATGAGCACTTGAAATGCCATTGCATACAAGGCTATGGACCAAATGCTGGAAAATGGGATTAGACTGGACAGGGATGGATGGGCGGCGCAGACACGATGGGCCGAAGGGCCTCTTTCTGTGCTGTAAAACTCTATGACTCTATGACTCTATGAAGGAAAGAAGCCTGCAGGAGAAAGTAAAGGTAAGTAAAGCTTATTAAAACACTTTACACTTACCTCACACACTTACCTCTGCACACATGCACCCGTCACTCACCTGCACACCGGACATCTCGACCCCTCCGACCCCTGCAGACCGACGGACCGCCTCGCTAACTTGGCGTGGTTCGGAGCCGTCGGACAGCCCACACTTCAGGGCTAAAAATAGGGATTGAACCAAAAACTACCGGTTAGCAGGCAGTTAATTGGCACTAACCCCCTTCCCGCCTCGGGGAGGCGGTTCCCAGCACAGGTCGGGTACCCGCCTCCTGGGGCATTGGCATGGAGGCGGGTTGGGGGTGGGATAGGGTTCTTGCCCCCCCCCCCGATTCTGCAGTTTTCCCACCACTCCCGCCTCCAAACCCGCCTCCTCGGAGCTTATGAAATCGAGCCCCAAAGGTTCGATTATGAGGAGAGGACTCAAATAATGAACCTCCACAGCCCTCTGGGGTATAGAATTCTAAATATTTAAGAAGGGAAGTAGACAAAAAGCTGGAAACCATAGACCAGTTAGCCGAACATCTGTGGTTGGCAAAATGTTGGAGTCCATTATTAAGGAAACAGTAACAGAGCATTTGGATAAACATAATTTAATAGGACAGAGCCAGCATGGTTTTACGAAGGGGAAGTCATCACAGAATCACAGAATCACCACAGTGCAGATAGAGGCCATTTCGGCCCATCGAGCCTGCACCGACACATATCCCACCCGATCCCCGTAACCCCTACACCAACACATATCCCACCCTATCCCCGTAACCCCACGTATTTAATCCCCCTAACACTAAGGGTCAATTTTTTATCATAGCCAATCAACCTAACCCGCACATCTTTGGACTGTGGGAGGAAACCGGAGCACCCGGAGGAAACCAATGCAAACACGGGGAGAATGTGCAAACTCCACACAGACAGTCACCCGAGGCCGGATTCGAACCCGGGTCTCTGGCGCTGTGAGGCAACAGTGCTAACCACTATGCCACCGTGCTGTTTGACAAATTTGCTCGAATTCTTTGAGGATGTAACATACAGGGTGGATAAAGGGGAACCAGTGGATGTAGTGTATTTGGACTTCCAAAAGGCATTTGACAAGGTTCCACACAAAAGATTACTGATCAAGATAAAAAATCACGGGATTGGGGGTAATATACTGGCATGGGTGGAAGATTGGCCTAACAGAAAACAGAGAGTTGGGAGAAATGGTTCATTCTCGGGTTGGCAATCAGTAACTAGTGGTGTTCCGCAGGGGTCAGTGCTGGGACCCCAACTCTTTACAATCTATATTAACGATTTGGAGGAAGGGACCGAGTGCAACATATCCAAGTTTGCCGATGATACAAAGATGGGAGGGAAAGCAGTGAGTGAGGAGGACATAAAAAACCTGCAAAAGGACATAGACAAGCTAAGTGAGTGGGCAGAGATTTGGCAGATGCACTATAATGTTGGAAAGTGTGAGGTTATGCACTTTGGCAGAAAAAATCAAAGAGCAAGTTACTATCTAAATGGAGAGAAAGTGCAAAGTGCTACAGTACAAAGGGATCTGGGGTCCTGGTGCATGAAACACAGAAGGTTAGTATACAGGTGCAGCAGGTGATCAGGAAGGCCAATGGAATCTTGGCTTTTATTGCAAGGGGGATGGAGTATAAAAACAGGGAAGTCTTGCTGCAGTTATACAGGGTATTGGTGAGGCCACACCTGGAATACTGCGTGCAGTTTTGGTTTCCATATTTAAGAAAAGATATACTTGCTCTCGAGGCGGTTCAGAGAAGGTTCACTCGGTTGATTCCAGAGATGAGGGGGTTGACGTATGAGGAAAGGTTGAGTAGGTTGGGACTTGGTTAGGTTGATTGGCGATGATAAATTGACCCTTAGTGTTAGGGGGATTAAATACGTGGGGTTACGGGGATAGGGTGGGATATGTGTTGGTGTAGGGGTTACAGGGATAGGGTGGGATATGTGTTGGTGTAGGGGTTACGGGGATCGGGTGGGATATGTGTCGGTGCAGGCTCGATGGGCCGAAATGGCCTCTATCTGCACTGTGGGGTTTCTGTGATTCTGTGTGATTCTACTCATTGGAGTTCAGAAGAATGAGAGGCGATCTTATCGAAACATATAAGATTGTGAGGGGGCTTGATCGGGTGGATGCGGTGAGGATGTTTCCACTGATGGGTGAGACTAGAACTAGGGGGCATAATCTAAGAATAAAGGGCTGCCCTTTCAAAACTGAGATGAGGAGAAACTTCTTCACTCAGAGGGTAGTAAATCTATGGAATTTGCTACCCCAGGGAGCTGTGGAAGCTGCGACATTAAATAAATTTAAAATGGAGATAGACATTGTCCTAGCAGATAAGGGAATTAGGGGTTACAGGGAGAGGGCAGGGAAGTGGACGTGAGTCCAGGTTCAGATCAGCCATGATCCTATTGAATGGCGGAGCAGGCCCGAGGGGCCGTATGGCCTACTCCTGCTCCTACTTCTTATGTTCTTATGTTTCACCACCCTCCGAATGAAGAAATTCCTCCTCATCTTAGTCCTAAATGGCCGACCCATTATCCTGAGACAGACTCCCCAGCCAGGGGGAAACGGCCTCTCAGCTTCTACCCTGTCAAGCCCTCTCAGAATCTTGTGTGTTTCAATGGGATCATCTCTCATTCTTCTAAAGTCCAGAGAGTATAGGCCCAGTCTACTCAATCTCTCCTCATCGGACAGATCTCGCATCCCAGGGCTCAATCTAGTGAACCTTCATTTCAAACCTTATAAGGCAAGTATATCCTTCCTTAGGTATGGAGATCAAAACTGTGCACAGTACTCCAGGTGTGGTCCCAGCAAGGCCCTGTGCAGTTGCAGCAAGACTTCCTCACTCTCATACTCCAGCCACCTTGCAATAAAGGCCAACACACACAGACACACACAAAATCAAAGTAACATTCGCACCACACAAGTGCCGGGCAATGACCATCTCCAACAAGCGAGACTCTAACCATCTCCCCTTGACATTCAATGGCATTACCATCGCTGAATCCCCCACTATCAACATCCTGGGGGGTCACCATTGATCAGAAACTTAACTGGACCAGCCACATAAATACTGTGGCTACAAGAGCAGGTCAGAGGCTGGGTAATCTGCGGCGAGTGTCTCACCTCCTGACTCCCCAAAGCCTTTCCACCATCTACAAGGCACAAGTCAGGAGTGTGATGGAATACTCTCCACTTGCCTGGATGAGCGCAGCACCAACAACACTCAAGAAGCTCGACACCATTCAGGATAAAGCAGCCCGCTTGATTGGCACCCCATCCACCAACTTCAACATTCACTCCCTCCACCACCGGCGCACTGTGGCTGCAGTGTGTACCATCTACAAGATGCACTGCAGCAACTTGCCAAAGCTCCTTCAACATCACCTTCCAAACATAAGAACATAAGAAATAGGAGCAGGAGTAGGTCAATCGGCCCCTCGAGCCTGCTCCGCCACTCAATAAGATCATGGCTGATCTGATCCTAACCGCCAATCCACTGTCACAGAACCATCTCCTGAATCTAACAGAATTAGACACATGAAATAGGAGCAGGATCAGGCTACACGGCCCCTGGGCCCGCTCCGCTACCCACAGGGCCATGACCGATCCGAACCTAGACTCATGTCCAAATTCCTGCCCGCTCCCCGTAACCCTTAATTCCCTTTACTTCTAGGAAACTGTCTATTTCTGTTTTAAATTTATGTAATGATGTAGCTTCTACAGCTTTTTGGGGCAGCATATTCCATGGACCTACCACCCTCTGAGTGAAGTAGTTCCTCCTCATCTCAGTTTTGAAAGAGCAGCCCCTTATTCTAAGACTATGCCCCCTAGTTCTCGTTTCACCCATCATCGGGAACATCCTCCCCGCATCCACCCGATCCAACCCCTTCACAATCTTATATGTTTCAATAAGATCGCCTCTCATTCTTCTGAACTCCAATGAGTAGAGTCCCAATCTACTCAACCTCTCCTCATATGTCCATCCCCTCATCCCCGGGATTAACCGAGTGAACCTTCTTTGTACTGACTCGAGAGCAAGTATGTCCTTTCTTAAGTATGGACACCAAAACTGTACGCAGTATTCCAGGTGCGGTCTCACCAATACCTTGTACAACTGAAGCAATACCTCCCTATTTTTATATTCTATCCCCCTAGCAATGAAAGCCAACATTCCATTGGCCTTCTTAATCACTTGCTGCACCTGCATACTAACCTTTTGAGTTTCGTGCACCAGGACCCCCAGAACCCTTTGTACTTCAGTATTTTCCAGTTTCTTGCTATTAAGATAATAACTTGCTCTACGATTTTTCCTGCCAAAGTGCATAACCTCACACTTTCCAGTATTGTATTCCATCTGCCAAATCTCTGCCCACTTACTTAGCCTGTCTATGTCCCCTTGCAGGTTTTTTATGTCCTCCTCACTCACTACTTTCCCTCCCATCTTAGTATCATCTGCAAACTTTGATATGTTACACTCGGTCCCCTCCTCCAAATCGTTAATATAGATTGTAAAGAGTTGGGGACCCAGCACTGACCCCTGCGGAACACCACTAGTTACTGGCATTAAGGAGTGTGATGGAATACTCTCCACTTACCTGGATGAGTGCAGCTCCAACAACACTCAAGAAGCTCGACACCATTCAGGACAAAGCAGCCCGCTTGATTGGCACCCCAACCACCACCTTCAACATTCACTCCCTCCACCACCGGCGCACTGTGGCTGCAGTGTGGACCATCTACAAGATGCACTGCAGCAACTCGCCAAAGCTCCTTCAACAGCACCTTCCAAACCCGCGACCTCTACCACTTAGAAGGACAAGGGCAGCAGACGCATGGGAACATCACCACGTACAAGTTCCCATCCAAGTCACACACCATCCTGACTTGGACCTGTATCGCCGTTCCTTCACTGTCGCTGGGCCAAAATCCTGGAACTCCCTTCCTCACAGCATTGTGGGTGTACCTACACCACACGGACTGCAGCGGTTCAAGAAGGCGGCTCACCACCATCTTCTCGAGGGCAATTAGGGATGGGCACTAAATGCAGGCCTAGCCAGCGACGCCCACATCCCATCAATGAATTAAAAAAAACACTAACGAGAAACTCCAGTATGATTTGGACAGGTTGGGTGATTGGGCAGAAACATGGCAGATGCAATATAACGTGGATAAATGTGAGGTTATCCACTTTGGTGGCAAAAACAGGAAGGCAGATTATTATCTGAATGGCAATAGATTGGGAGAAGGGGAAGTGCAACGAGATCTGGGTGTCCTTGTGCACCAGTCGCTGAAGGTAAGCATGCAGGTGCAGCAGGCGGTTAAGTAGGCAAATGGTATGTTGGCCTTCGTAGCGAGAGGATTCGAGTACAGGAACAAGGATTGTCTTGCTGCAGTTGTACGGTGCCTTGGTGAGACCACATCTTGAGTATTGTGTGCAGTTTTGGTCGCCTTATCTGAGGAAGGATGTTCTTGCCGTGGAAGGAGTTCAGCGAAGATTCACCAGGCTGATACCTGGGATGGCAGGAATGACGTATGAGGAGAGATTGGGTCGATTGGGCTTGTACTCGCTGGAGTTTAGAAGAATGAGAGGGGATCTCATTGAAAGTTATAAAATTCTGGCAGGACTGGACAGACTAGATGCAGGGAGGATGTTCCCGATGGTCGGGGAGTCCAGAACCAGGGGTCACAGTCTAAGGATAAGGGGTAGGCCATTTAGGACAGAGATGAGGAGGAATTTCTTCACCCAGAGAGTGGTGAACCTGTGGAATTCTCTACCACAGAAGGCAGTGGAGGCCAATTCATTAAATATATTCAAGAAGGAGTTGGATATATTTCTTGAGGCTAAAGGGATCAAGGGATATGGGGAGAAAGCAGGGACAGGGTACTGAACTTGGATGATCAGCCATGATCGCATTGAATGGCGGAGCAGGCTCGAGGGGCCGAATGGCCTACTCCTGCTCCTATCTTCTATGGTTCTATATGGGATGCTGGCCTATATAACTAGGGGCCTAGAGTACAAGGGGGTAAACATAGAAACATAGAGATAGGAACAGGAGTAGGCCATTCGGCCCTTCGAGCCTGCTCCGCCATTCAATGAGATCATGGCTGATCTTCGTCTGAGATCATAGCTGATCTTACCAGTTCAGTACCCCGTCCCCGCCTTTTCTCCGTAACCCTTAATCCCCTTAGCCTTCAGAAATATATCCAATTCTCTCTTGAAAATATTTATTGAATTAGCCTTCACAGCCCTCTGTGGCAGGGAATTCCACAGGCTCACCACTCTTTGAGTGAAGAAATTCTTCCTCATCTCTGTTTTAAATGATTTGCCCGCTATTTTTAGACTGTGGCCCCTGGTTCTGTGCTCTCCTGCCATTGGAAACATTCTCTCTGAATTCAGCCTGTCCAGGCCTGCCATAATTTTATATGTTTCGATGAGATCCCCTCTCAACCTTCTAAACTCCAGTGAGTACAAGCCCAAACTATTCAATCTCTCCTCGTAGGTCATTCCCGCCATTCCAGGTATCAGCCTGGTGAATCGCCGCTGCACTCTTTCCATGGCAAGAACATCCTTCCGCAGATGGGGCGACCAAAACTGTACACAATACTCCAGATGCGGTCTCACCAGCACCTTGTACAGCTGTAGTAAGGTATCCCTATTCCTATACTCGAACCCCCTTGATATGAAGGCCAACATACCATTTGCCTTCTTAATCGCCTGTTGCACCTGCATGCTCTCCTTCAGTGACTGGTGCACAAGAACACCCAGGTCCCTCTGCACCTCCCCATCTCCCAATCTATTGCCATTTAGATAATAATCCACCCTCCTGTTTTTACCCCCAAAGTGGATAACCTCGCATTTATCCACATTATAGTGCATCTGCCACGTATCCGCCCATTCCCCCAACCTGTCCAAATCGCACTGTAGCCTCCTGACATCCTCATCAGAGCCCACCCCTCCTCCTAGTTTAGTGTCGTCAGCGAATTTGGAAATATTGCATCCAATTCCCTGATCCAGATCATTTATATATATTGTGAACAGCTGGGGTCCCAGGACAGATCCTTGCGGCACCCCGCTGGTCACTGCCTGCCACTCCGAAAACGAGCCGTTTATTCCAACTCTCTGTTTTCTATCCGCCAGCCAGTTCTCTATCCACGTGAATACTTTGCCCCCAATCCCATGAGCCTTAATTTTGCATGATAATCTTTTGTGTGGAACCTTATCGAAGGCTTTCTGGAAGTCAAGGTACACCACATCCACTGGCTCTCCCCCATCTATTTTACCAGTTACTTCCTCAAAAAATTCCAGCAGATTAGTCAAACACGATTTACCCTTTGTAAATCCATGTTGACTCTGTCCGATCCTTTCCCCATTTGTCAAGTGCTCCGCTATTTTATCCTTAATAATGGACTCTAGCATTTTGCCCACAACCGATGTAAGGCTTACTGGTCTATAATTCCCTGCTTTCTCTCTACCCCCCTTTTTAAATATTGGGGTAACATTAGCTACCCTCCAATCCACGGGTACTGTTCCCGAGTCAATGGAGTTCCGGAAGATGATCCTTAGAGCATCTGCTATCTCCAGGGCCACCTCCTTAAGTACCCTAGGATGTAGTTTATCAGGCCCCGGGGATTTGTCGGCCTTCAGTCCCCTCAACTTACCCAACACCATATCCCTAGAGATACTAATTTCTGTCAGCTCCTCCCTCTCATTAGTCCCTATGTTTGCCGATATTCCTGGGAGGTTATTTGTGTCCTCCTTTGTGAATACAGAACCAAAGTATGAGTTTAATTGGTCTGCCATTTCCTTATTCTCCATTATATATTCTCCCGAATCGGACTGCAAGGGACCGACTTAGAGGTTATGTTACAGCTATACAAAGCCCTGGTCTGAACACACCTGGAGCACTGTGAGCAGTTCTGGGCACCGCCCCTTAGGAAGGATATATTTGCCTTGCAGGGAGTGCAGCGTAGGTTTACCTGAACGATATCCGGACTCCAAGGGTTAAGTTACGAGGAGCGCTTACACAAACTAGGGTTGTATTCCCTAGAACTTAGAAGGTTAAGGGGTGATTTAATAGAGGTTTTCAAGATACTAAGGGGAAGAGATAGGGTTAGGGTATAAAAGGATATGGATCCAAGGAGGAAGGAGAGAGTTAAGATACAGAAAAGTCATGATCTCGATTGGTGGAGCATGCTCAAGGGACTGAATAGCCCTATGTTCCCATGGTCCTATGTAATGGGTATGTGGGCTGTGGGATGAGAATAAATGGGTGGGTAGAGTCTGTGATAGGGGAGCGTGTACACGGGCTGTGGGAGGAGATTAAATGGGTAGGTAGAGTCCGTGATAGGGGAGAGTGTACACGGGCTGTGGGAGGAGATTAAATGGGTGGGTAGAGTCCATGATAGGGGAGAGTGTACACGGGCTGTGGGAGGAGATTAAATGGGTGGGTAGAGTCCATGATAGGGGAGAGTGTACACGGGCTGTGGGAGGAGATTAAATGGGTAGGTAGAGTCCGTGATAGGGGAGAGTGTACACGGGCTGTGGGAGGAGATTAAATGGGTGGGTAGAGTCCGTGATAGGGGAGAGTGTCCACGGGCTGTGGGAGGGGATTTAATGGGTAGGTAGAGTCCGTGATAGGGGAGAGTGTCCATGGGCTGTGGGAGGAGATTAAATGGGTAGGTAGAGTCCGTGATAGGGGAGAGTGTCCATGGGCTGTGGGAGTAGATTAAATGGGTGGGTAGAGTCTGCGATAGGGGAGAGTGTACACGGGCTGTGGGAGGAGATTAAATGGGTGGGTAGAGTCCGTGATAGAGGAGAGTGTACACGGGCTGTGGGAGGAGATTAAATGGATGGGTAGAGTCCGTGATAGGGGAGAGTGTCCATGGGCTGTGGGAGGAGATTAAATGGGTGGGTAGAGTCCGTGATAGAGGAGAGTGTACACGGGCTGTGGGAGGAGATTAAATGGATGGGTAGAGTCCGTGATAGGGGAGAGTGTACATGGGCTGTGGGAGGAGATTAAATGGGTGGGTTGAGTCCATGATAGGGGAGAGTGTACATGGGCTGTGGGAGGAGATTAAATGGGTGGGTAGAGTCCGTGATAGGGGAGAGCGTACATGGGCTGTGGGAGGAGATTAAATGGGTGGGTTGAGTCCATGATAGGGGAGAGTGTCCATGGGCTGTGGGAGGAGATGAAATGGGTGGGTACAGAACGTGATAGGGGAGATGTACATGGGCTGTGGGAGGAGATTAAATGGGTGGGTACAGAACGTGATAGGGGAGAGTGTACATGGGCTGTGGGAGGAGATTAAATGGGTGGGTAGAGTCCGTGATAGGGGAGAGTGTCCATGGGCTGTGGGAGGAGATTAAATGGGTGGGTAGAGTCCGTGATAGGGGAGAGTGTCCATGGGCTGTGGGAGGAGATTAACTGGGTGGGTAGAGTCCGTGATAGGGGAGAGTGTACATGGGCTGTGGGAGGAGATTAAATGGGTGGGTAGAGTCCATGATAGGGGAGAGTGTACATGGGCTGTGGGAGGAGATTAAATGGGTGGGTAGAGTCCGTGATAGGGGAGAGTGTACATGGGCTGTGGGAGGAGATTAAATGGGTGGGTAGAGTCCGTGATAGGGAAGAGTGTACATGGGCTGTGGGAGGAGATGAAATGGGTGGGTTCAGAACGTGATAGGGGAAAGTGTACATGGGCTGTGGGAGGAGATTAAATGGGTGGGTCGAGTCCGTGATAGGGGAGAGTGTCCATGGGCTGTGGGAGGAGATTAAATGGGTGGGTAGAGTCCGTGATAAGGGAGAGTGTCCATGGGCTGTGGGAGGAGATTAAATGGGTGGGTAGAGTCCGTGATAGGGGAGAGTGTACATGGGCTGTGGGAGGAGATTAAATGGGTGGGTAGAGTCCGTGATAGGGGAGAGTGTACATGGGCTGTGGGAGGAGATTAAATGGGTGGGTAGAGTCCGTGATAGGGGAGAGTATACATGGGCTGTGGGAGGAGATTAAATGGGTGGGTAGAGTCCGTGATAGGGGAGAGTGTCCATGGGCTGTGGCAGAAGATTAAATGGGTGGGTAGAGTCCATGATAGGGGAGAGTGTCCATGGGCTGTGGGAGGAGATTGAATGGGTGGGTAGAGTCCATGATAGGAGAGAGTGTCCATGGGCTGTGGGAGGAGATTAAATGGTTGAGTAGAGTCCGTGATAGGGGAGAGTGTACACGGGCTGTGTGAGGAGATTAAATGTGTGGGTAGAGTCCGTGATAGGGGAGAGTGTACACGGGCTGTGAGAGGAAATTAAATGGGTGGATAGAGTCCATGATAGGGGAGAGTGTACACGGGTTGTGGGAGGAGATTTAATGGGTGGGTAGAATCCCTGATATGGGAGAGTGTCAACGGGCTGTGGGAAAGATTATATGGATGGGTAGAGTCCATGATAGGGGAGATTGTCCATGGGCTGTGGGGGGAGATTAAATGGGTGGGTAGAGTCCGTGATAGCGGAGAGTGTACATGGGCTGTGGGAGGAGATTAAATGGGTGGGTAGAGTCCGTGATAGGGGAGAGTGTCCACGGGCTGTGGGAGGAGATTAAATGGGTGGGTAGAGTCCATGATAGGGGAGAGTGTCCATGGGCTGTGGGAGGAGAGTAAATGGATGGGTAGAATCCGTGATAGGGGAGAGTGTACATGGGCTGTGGGAGGAGATTAAATGGATGGGTAGAGTCCGTGATAGGGGAGAGTGTACACGGGCTGTGGGAGGAGATTAAATGGGTGGGTAGAGTCCATGATAGGGGAGAGTGTCCACGGGCTGTGGGAGGAGATTAAATGGGTGGGTAGATTCTGTGATAGGGGCGAGTGTACATGGGCTGTGGGAGGAGATTGAATGGGTGGGTAGAGTCCGTGATAGGGGAGAGTGTCCACGGGCTGTGGGAGGAGATTAAATGGGTGGGTAGATTCTGTGATAGGTGAGAGTGTACACGGGCTGTGGGAGGAGATTGAATGGGTGGGTAGAGTCCATGATAGGGGAGAGTGTCCACGGGCTGTGGGAGGAGATTAAATGGGTGGGTAGAGTCCATGATAGGTGAGAGTGTCCATGGGCTGTGGGAGGAGATTAAATGGGTGGGTAGAGTCTGTGATAGGGGAGAGTGTACATGGGCTGTGGGAGGAGATTAAATGTGTGGGTAGAGTCCGTGATAGGGGAGAGTGTCCATGGGCTGTGTGAGGAGATTAAATGGGTGGGTAGAGTCCATGATCGGGGAGAGTGTCCATGGGCTGTGGGAGGAGATTAAATGCGTGGGTAGAGTCCGTGATAGGGGAGAGTGTCCATGGGCTGTGGGAGGAGATTAAATGTGTGGGTAGAGTCCGTGATAGGGGAGAGTGTACATGGGCTGTGGGAGGAGATTAAATGGGTGGGTAGAGTCCGTGATAGGGGAGATGTACATGGGCTGTGGGAGGAGATTAAATGGGTGGGTAGAGTCCGTGATAGGGGAGAGTGTACATGGGCTGTGGGAGGAGATTAAATGGGTGGGTAGAGTCTGTGATAGGGGAGAGTGTACATGGGCTGTGGGAGGAGATTAAATGGGTGGGTAGAGTCCGTGATCGGGGAGAGTGTACACGGGCTGTGGGAGGAGATTAAATGGGTGGGTAGAGTCTGTGATAGGGGAGAGTGTACATGGGCTGTGGGAGGAGATTAAATGGGTGGGTAGAGTCTGTGATAGGGGAGAGTGTCCATGGGCTGTGGGAGGAGATTAAATGGGTGGGTAGAGTCCGTGATAGGGGAGAGTGTACATGGGCTGTGGGAGGAGATTAAATGGGTGGGTAAATTCTGTGATAGGGGAGAGTGTATGTTCGGGAATATATATAGATTTTAATAACATAGATTTTAATATGATTAAACTAATGACTGAAAGTGCTGAATATGCTTACACTAGGAACAAGACCACGTGTAAGACTGCTTGCTGGAGAGAATAAAGGATGGCGTGATGTATCAGATCCAATCACAGCTGGTAACGTCACATCGGCTGATTTAGCTTAACTAGAGAACAAAGGAATGAGTGATATACCAGAGATCCAATCACAGTGTGATAACGTCAGGTCGGCCGATGTAGGTTAACCAACCATAGCTCTGCATACATGCTGCTGAGCCAATGGTAATAAAGGGGGCGGGTACGTCTGCTGCTGTATAAAAACCAGCCATTTTGAATATGATGTTAGTCGGATAAAGGAAGTCAAACAGTGTAAATCAAGTGATGCAATAAATCGACTATTTAAAACTTACCACCGGACTCGCAAACTTTAATTTTAGTGTGTTGACCTCAGATCAGTGTGGTCCACTGAAATTAATTACCTGATCTAACAGTGTACATTGGCTGTGGGAGGAGATTAAATGGGTGGGTAGAGTCCGTGATAGGGGAGAGTGTCCATGGGCTGTGGGAGGAGATTAAATGGGTGGGTAGAGTCCATGATAGGGGAGAGTGTACACGGGCTGTGGGAGGAGATTAAATGGGTGGGTAGAGTCCGTGATAGGGGAGAGTGTACACGGGCTGTGGGAGGAGATTAAATGGGTGGGTAGAGTCCGTGATAGGGGAGAGTGTACATTGGCTGTGGGAGGAGATTAAATGGGTGGGTAGAGTCCGTGATAGGGGAGAGTGTCCATGGGCTGTGGGAGGAGATTAAATGGGTGGGTAGAGTCCATGATAGGGGAGAGTGTACACGGGTTGTGGGAGGAGATTAAATGGGTGGGTGGAGTCCGTGATAGGGGAGAGTGTCCATGGGCTGTGGGAGGAGATTAAATGGGTGGGTAGAGTCCATGATAGGGGAGAGTGTACACGGGTTGTGGGAGGAGATTAAATGGGTGGGTGGAGTCCGTGATAGGGGAGAGTGTACATGGGCTGTGGGAGGAGATTAAATGGGTGGGTAGAGTCCGTGATAGGGGAGAGTGTACATGGGCTGTGTGAGGAGATTAAATGGGTGGGTAGAGTCCGTGATAGGGGAGAGTGGACACGGGCTGTGGGAGGAGATTAAATGGGTGGGTAGAGTCCGTGATAGGGGAGAGTGTACATGGGCTGTGTGAGGAGATTAAATGGGTGGGTAGAGTCCATGATAGGGGAGAGTGTACATTGGCTGTGGGAGGAGATTAAATGGGTGGGTAGAGTCCGTGATAGGGGAGAGTGTACATGGGCTGTGGGAGGAGATTAAATGGGTGGGTAGAGTCCGTGATAGGGGAGAGTGGACACGGGCTGTGGGAGGAGATTAAATGGGTGGGTAGAGTCCGTGATAGGGGAGAGTGTCCATGGGCTGTGTGAGGAGATTAAATGGGTGGGTAGAGTCCATGATAGGGGAGAGTGTACATGGGCTGTGGGAGGAGATTAAATGGGTGGGTAGAGTCCATGATAGGGGAGAGTGTACACGGGCTGTGGGAGGAGATTAAATGGGTGGGTAGAGTCCGTGATAGGGGAGAGTGTACATGGGCTGTGTGAGGAGATTAAATGGGTGGGTAGAGTCCGTGATAGGGGAGAGTGGACACGCTTTGACCGATTGAACGAAACTGGAATTGGCAGAGACAGTATCTTTCAGCTCTGCACTCGCAATGTCTCATTGCAAGAGGCCGATAATTTTCGACTGGGCAGAATATCTCTGTCTGGTAGTGTGACCTCCCGAGTGTACAGAAACAAGAGCAAGCTATCGAAACTCAGAACAGGAACTCGTGCGCTTTCCTCTCTCTCTCTGTCCCTCTTTCTCTGTCTTTCTCTCTCTCCGGCTCTCTCTCTGTCTCTCACTTCTAACTTTCCAGGTTTGGGTAAGGACGACTTCAACAGGACGAGACAGCGCCTGTCCACAGTAAACTGGGCAAATCAGTAACTGGTGAAATCGACAGAAGATAGACTGGAGAAGCTGGGGTTGCTCGCCTTGGAGCAGAGAAAGTTAAAGGGAGATTGACCAGAATGGCACCAGGGATGAGGAACTTCAGTGACGTGGAGAGACTGGAGAAGCTGGGGTTGTTCTCCTTAGAGCAGAGAAGGTTAAGGGGAGATTGACCAGAATGGTACCAGGGATGAGGGACTTCAGTTAAGTGGAGAGACTGGAGAAGCTGGGGTTGTTCTCCTTAGAGCAGAGAAGTTTAAGGGGGAGATTGACCAGAATGGTACCAGGGATGAGGGACAACAGTTAAGTGGAGAGACTGGAGAAGCTGGGGTTGTTCTCCTTAGAGCAGAGAAGGTTAAGGGGAGATTGACCAGAATGGTACCAGGGATGAGGGACTTCAGTTACGTGGAGAGACTGGAGAAGCTGGGATTGTTCTCCTTAGAGCAGAGAAGGTTAAGGGGAGATTGACCAGAATGGCACCAGGGATGAGGAACTTCAGTGACGTGGAGAGACTGGAGAAGCTGGGGTTGTTCTCCTTAGAGCAGAGAAGGTTAAGAGGAGATTGACCAGAATGGTACCAGGGATGAGGGACTTCAGTTACATGGAGAGACTGGAGAAGCTGGGATTGTTCTCCTTAGAGCAGAGAAGGTTAAGAGGGAGATTGACCAGAATGGTTCCAGGGATGAGGGACTTCAGTTACATGGAGAGACTGGAGAAGCTGGGATTGTTCTCCTTAGAGCAGAGAAGGTTAAGGGGAGATTGACCAGAATGGCACCAGGGATGAGGGACTTCAGTTAAGTGGAGAGACTGGAGAAGCTGGGGTTGTTCTCCTTAGAGCAGAGAAGTTTAAGGGGGAGATTGACCAGAATGGTACCAGGGATGAGGGACTTCAGTTAAGTGGAGAGACTGGAGAAGCTGGGGTTGTTCTCCTTAGAGCAGAGAAGGTTAAGGGGAAATTGACCAGAATGGTACCAGGGATGAGGGACTTCAGCTATGTGGAGAGACTGGAGAAGCTGGGGTTGTTCTCCTTAGAGCAGAGAAGGTTAAGGGGAGATTGACCAGAATGGCACCAGGGATGAGGGACTTCAGTTACGTGGAGAGACTGGAGAAGCTGGGGTTGTTCTCCTTAGAGCAGAGAAGGTTAAGGGGAGATTGACCAGAATGGTACCAGGGATGAGGGACTTCAGTTAAGTGGAGAGACTGGAGAAGCTTGGGTTGTTCTCCTTAGAGCAGAGAAGGTTAAGGGGAGATTGACCAGAATGGCACCAGGGATGAGGGACTTCAGTTACGTGGAGAGACTGGAGAAGCTGGGGTTGTTCTCCTTAGAGCAGAGAAGGTTAAGGGGAGATTGACCCAAATGGTACCAGGGATGAGGGACTTCAGTTATGTGGAGAGACTGGAGAAGCTGGGGTTGTTCTCCTTAGAGCAGAGAAGGTTAAGGGGGAGATTGACCAGAATGGTACCAGGGACGAGGGACTTCAGTTAAGTGGAGAGACTGGAGAAGCTGGGGTTGTTCTCCTTAGAGCAGAGAAGGTTAAGGGGAGATTGACCAGAATGGTACCAGGGATGAGGGACTTCAGCTATGTGGAGAGACTGGAGAAGCTGGGGTTGTTCTCCTTAGAGCAGAGAAGGTTAAGGGGAGATTGACCAGAATGGCACCAGGGATGAGGGACTTCAGTTACGTGGAGAGACTGGAGAAGCTGGGGTTGTTCTCCTTAG
>NW_028225982.1:0-98635 GCF_052327205.1 Somniosus microcephalus
CTTCTACTTCTTCTGCTTCACCCTCCAGACTTCACCTTCTCCTTCTCCTTCTTCTGCTTCTTCTGATTCACCTCCAGACTTCACCTTCTCCTTCTCCTTCTTCTGCTTCTTCTGATTCACCCTCCAGACTTCACCTTCTCCTTCTCCTTATTCTGCTTCTTCTGATTCACACTCCAGACTTCACCTTCTCCTTCTCCTTATTCTGCTTCTTCTGATTCACCCTCCAGACTTCACCTTCTCCTTCTCCTTCCTCTGCTTCTTCTGATTCACCCTCCAGACTTCACCTTCTCCTTCTCCTTCTTCTGATTCTTCTGATT
Source organism: Somniosus microcephalus (assembly GCF_052327205.1). Lineage (NCBI taxonomy): Eukaryota > Metazoa > Chordata > Chondrichthyes > Squaliformes > Somniosidae > Somniosus > Somniosus microcephalus. Next base: position 318 of record NW_028225982.1, read on the forward strand.
CACCCCTCCAGACTTCACCTTCTCCTTCTCCATCTTCTGCTTCTTCTGATTCACCCTCCTGACTTCACCTTCTCCTTCTCCTTCTTCTACTTCTTCTGATTCACCCTCCTGACTTCACCTTCTCCTTCTCCATCTTTTACTTCTTCTGCTTCACCCTCCAGACTTCAACTTCTCCTTCTCCTTCTTCTACTTCTTCTGATTCACCCTCCAGACTTCACCTTCTCCTTCTCCTTCTTCTGCTTCTTCTGATTCACCCTCCAGACTTCACCTTCTCCTTCTCCTTCTTCTGCTTCTTCTGATTCACCCTCCAGACTTCACCTTCTCCTTCTCCTTCTTCTACTTCATCTGATTCACCCTCCAGACTTCACCTTCTCCTTCTCCTTCTTCTGCTTCTTCTGATTCACCCTCCAGACTTCACCTTCTCCTTCTCCTTCGTCTACTTCTTCTGATTGACCCTCCAGACTACACCTTCTCCTTCTCCTTCTTCTACTTCTTCTGATTCACCTTCCAGACTTCACCTTCTCCTTCTCCTTCTTCTGTTTCTTCTGATTCACCCCTCCAGACTTCATCTTCTCCTTCTCCTTCTTCTACTTCTTCTGATTCACCCTCCAGACTTCACCTTCTCCTTCTCCTTCTTCTACTTCTTCTGATTCACCCTCCAGACTTCATCTTCTCCTTCTCCTTCTTCTGCTTCTTCTGATTCACCCTCCAGACTTCACCTTCTCCTTCTCCTTCTTCTGCTTCTTCTGATTCACCCTCCAGACTTCAACTTCTCCTTCTCCTTCTTCTACTTCTTCTGATTCACCCTCCAGACTTCACCTTCTCCTTCTCCTTCTTCTACTTCTTCTGATTCACCCTCCAGTCTTCACCTTCTCCTTCTCCTTCTTCTGTTTCTTCTGCTTCACCCTCCAGACTTCACCTTCTCCTTCTCTTTCTTCTGCTTCTTCTGATTCACCCTCCAGACTTCACCTTCTCCTTCTCCTTCTTCTGATTCTTCTGATTCACCCTCCAGACTTCACCTTCTCCTTCTCCTTCTTCTGCTTCTTCTGATTCACCCTCCTGACTTCACCTTCTCCTTCTCCTTCTTCTACTTCTTCTGATTCACCCTCCTGACTTCACCTCTCCTTCTCCTTCCTCTACTTCTTCTGCTTCACCCTCCAGACTTCACCTTCTCCTTCTCCTTCTTCTACTTCTTCTGATTCAACCTCCAGACTTCACCTTCTCCTTCTCCTTCTTCTGCTTCTTCTGATTCACCCTCCAGACTTCACCTTCTCATTCTCCTTCTTCTGCTTCTTCTGCTGCGCCCTCCAGACTTCACCTTCTCCTTCTCCTTCTTCTGCTTCTTCTGCTTCACACTCCAGACTTCACCTTCTCCTTCTCCTTCTTCTGCTTCTTCTGCTGCGCCCTCCAGGCTTCACCTTCTCCTTCTCCTTCTTCTGCTTCTTCTGCTTCACCGTCCTGACTTCACCTTCTCCTTCTCCTTCTTCTACTTCTTCTGCTACACCCCCCTGACTTCACCTGCTCCTTCTCCTTCTTCTGCTTCTTCTGATTCACCCTCCTAACTTCACCTTCTCCTTCTCCTTCTTCTGCTTCTTCTGATTCACCCTCCTGACTTCACCTTCTCCTTCTCCTTCTTCTGCTTCTTCTGATTCACCCTCCAGACTTCACCTTCTCCTTCTCCTTCTTCTGCTTCTTCTGATTCACCCTCCAGACTTCACCTTCTCCTTCTCCTTCTTCTGCTTCTTCTGATTCACCCTCCAGACCTCACCTTCTCCTTCTCCTTCTTCTACTTCTTCTGATTCACCCTCCAGACTTCATCTTCTCCTTCTCCTTCTTCTGCTTCTTCTGATTCAGCCTCCAGTCTTCACCTTCTCCTTCTCCTTCTTCTGCTTCTTCTGCTTCACCCTCCAGACATCACCTTCTCCTTCTCCTTCGTCTACTTCTTCTGATTCACCTCCAGACTACACCATCTCCTTCTCCTTCTTCTACTTCTTCTGATTCACCCTCCAGACTTCATCTTCTCCTTCTCCTTCTTCTGCTTCTTCTGATTCACCCTCCAGACTTCACCTTCTCCTTCTCCTTCTTCTGCTTTCTTCTGATTCACCCTCCAGACTTCAACTTCTCCTTCTCCTTCTTCTACTTCTTCTGATTCACCCTCCAGACTTCACCTTCTCCTTCTCCTTCTTCTACTTCTTCTGATTCACCCTCCAGTCTTCACCTTCTCCTTCTCCTTCTTCTGTTTCTTCTGCTTCACCCTCCAGACTTCACCTTCTCCTTCTCTTTCTTCTGCTTCTTCTGATTCACCCTCCAGACTTCACCTTCTCCTTCTCCTTCTTCTGATTCTTCTGATTCACCCTCCAGACTTCACCTTCTCCTTCTCCTTCTTCTGCTTCTTCTGATTCACCCTCCAGACTTCACCTTCTCCTTCTCCTTCTTCTACTTCATCTGATTCACCCTCCAGACTTCACCTTCTCCTTCTCCTCTTCTGCTTCTTCTGATTCACCCTCCAGACTTCACCTTCTCCTTCTCCTTCGTCTACTTCTTCTGATTCACTCTCCAGACTACACCTTCTCCTTCTCCTTCTTCTACTTCTTCTGATTCACCCTCCAGACTTCACCTTCTCCTTCTCCTTCTTCTGTTTTCTTCTGTTTCACCCTCCAGACTTCATCTTCTCCTTCTCCTTCTTCTACTTCTTCTGATTCACCCTCCAGACTTCATCTTCTCCTTCTCCTTCTTCTACTTCTTCTGATTCACCCTCCAGACTTCATCTTCTCCTTCTCCTTCTTTCTGCTTCTTCTGATTCACCCTCCAGACTTCACCTTCTCCTTCTCCTTCTTCTGCTTCTTCTGATTCACCCTCCAGACTTCAACTTCCCCTTCTCCTTCTTCTACTTCTTCTGATTCACCCTCCAGACTTCACCTTCTCCTTCTCCTTCTTCTACTTCTTCTGATTCACCCTCCAGTCTTCACCTTCTCCTTCTCCTTCTTCTGTTTCTTCTGCTTCACCCTCCAGACTTCACCTTCTCCTTCTCTTTCTTCTGCTTCTTCTGATTCACCCTCCAGACTTCACCTTCTCCTTCTCCTTCTTCTGATTCTTCTGATTCACCCTCCAGACTTCACCTTCTCCTTCTCCTTCTTCTGCTTCTTCTGATTCACCCTCCTGACTTCACCTTCTCCTTCTCCTTCTTCTACTTCTTCTGCTTCACCCTCCAGAATTCACCTTCTCCTTCTCCTTCTTCTACTTCTTCTGATTCAACCTCCAGACTTCACCTTCTCCTTCTCCTTCTTCTGCTTCTTCTGATTCACCCTCCAGACTTCACCTTCTCATTCTCCTTCTTCTGCTTCTTCTGCTGCGCCCTCCAGACTTCACCTTCTCCTTCTCCTTCTTCTGCTTCTTCTGCTTCACACTCCAGACTTCACCTTCTCCTTCTCCTTCTTCTGCTTCTTCTGCTGCGCCCTCCAGGCTTCACCTTCTCCTTCTCCTTCTTCTGCTTCTTCTGCTTCACCGTCCTGACTTCACCTTCTCCTTCTACTTCTTCTACTTCTTCTGCTACACCCCCTGACTTCACCTGCTCCTTCTCCTTCTTCTGCTTCTTCTGATTCACCCTCCTAACTTCACCTTCTCCTTCTCCTTCTTCTGCTTCTTCTGATTCACCCTCCTGACTTCACCTTCTCCTTCTCCTTCTTCTGCTTCTTCTGATTCACCCTCCAGACTTCACCTTCTCCTTCTCCTTCTTCTGCTTCTTCTGATTCACCCTCCAGACTTCACCTTCTCCTTCTCCTTCTTCTGCTTCTTCTGATTCAGCCTCCAGACCTCACCTTCTCCTTCTCCTTCTTCTACTTCTTCTGATTCACCCTCCAGACTTCATCTTCTCCTTCTCCTTCTTCTGCTTCTTCTGATTCACCCTCCAGTCTTCACCTTCTCCTTCTCCTTCTTCTGCTTCTTCTGATTCACCCTCCAGACTTCACCTTCTCCTTCTCCTTCTTCTACTTCTTCTGATTCACCCTCCAGACTTCACCTTCTCCTTCTCCTTCTTCTACTTCTTCTGATTCACCCTCCTGACTTCACCTTCTCCTTCTCCTTCTTCTACTTCTTCTGCTTCACCCTTCAGACATCACCTTCTCCTTCTCCTTCGTCTACACTTCTTCTGATTCACCCTCCAGACTACACCTTCTCCTTCTCCTTCTTCTACTTCTTCTGATTCACCCTCCAGACTTCACCTTCTCCTTCTCCTTCTTCTGTTTCTTCTGATTCACCCTCCAGACTTCATCTTCTCCTTCTCCTTCTTCTACTTCTTCTGATTCACCCTCCAGACTTCACCTTCTCCTTCTCCTTCTTCTACTTCTTCTGATTCACCCTCCAGACTTCATCTTCTCCTTCTCCTTCTTCTGCTTCTTCTGATTCACCCTCCAGACTTCACCTTCTCCTTCTCCTTCTTCTGCTTCTTCTGATTCACCCTCCAGACTTCAACTTCTCCTTCTCCTTCTTCTACTTCTTCTGATTCACCCTCCAGACTTCACCTTCTCCTTCTCCTTCTTCTACTTCTTCTGATTCACCCTCCAGTCTTCACCTTCTCCTTCTCCTTCTTCTGTTTCTTCTGCTTCACCCTCCAGACTTCACCTTCTCCTTCTCTTTCTTCTGCTTCTTCTGATTCACCCTCCAGACTTCACCTTCTCCTTCTCCTTCTTCTGATTCTTCTGATTCACCCTCCAGACTTCACCTTCTCCTTCTCCTTCTTCTGCTTCTTCTGATTCACCCTCCAGACTTCACCTTCTCCTTCTCCTTCTTCTACTTCATCTGATTCACCCTCCAGACTTCACCTTCTCCTTCTCCTTCTTCTGCTTCTTCTGATTCACCCTCCAGACTTCACCTTCTCCTTCTCCTTCGTCTACTTCTTCTGATTCACTCTCCAGACTACACCTTCTCCTTCTCCTTCTTCTACTTCTTCTGATTCACCCTCCAGACTTCACCTTCTCCTTCTCCTTCTTCTGTTTCTTCTGATTCACCCTCCAGACTTCATCTTCTCCTTCTCCTTCTTCTACTTCTTCTGATTCACCCTCCAGACTTCACCTTCTCCTTCTCCTTCTTCTACTTCTTCTGATTCACCCTCCAGACTTCATCTTCTCCTTCTCCTTCTTCTGCTTCTTCTGATTCACCCTCCAGACTTCACCTTCTCCTTCTCCTTCTTCTGCTTCTTCTGATTCACCCTCCAGACTTCAACTTCTCCTTCTCATTCTTCTACTTCTTCTGATTCACCCTCCAGACTTCACCTTCTCCTTCTCCTTCTTCTACTTCTTCTGATTCACCCTCCAGTCTTCACCTTCTCCTTCTCCTTCTTCTGTTTCTTCTGCTTCACCCTCCAGACTTCACCTTCTCCTTCTCTTTCTTCTGCTTCTTCTGATTCACCCTCCAGACTTCTCCTTCTCCTTCTCCTTCTTCTGATTCTTCTGATTCACCCTCCAGACTTCACCTTCTCCTTCTCCTTCTTCTGCTTCTTCTGATTCACCCTCCAGACTTCACCTTCTCCTTCTCCTTCTTCTGCTTCTTCTGATTCAGCCTCCAGACCTCACCTTCTCCTTCTCCTTCTTCTACTTCTTCTGATTCACCCTCCAGACTTCATCTTCTCCTTCTCCTTCTTCTGCTTCTTCTGATTCACCCTCCAGTCTTCACCTTCTCCTTCTCCTTCTTCTGCTTCTTCTGATTCACCCTCCAGACTTCACCTTCTCCTTCTCCTTCTTCTACTTCTTCTGATTCAACCTCCAGACTTCACCTTCTCCTTCTCCTTCTTCTACTTCTTCTGATTCACCCTCCTGACTTCACCTTCTCCTTCTCCTTCTTCTACTTCTTCTGCTTCACCCTTCAGACATCACCTTCTCCTTCTCCTTCGTCTACTTCTTCTGATTCACCCTCCAGACTACACCTTCTCCTTCTCCTTCTTCTACTTCTTCTGATTCACCCTCCAGACTTCACCTTCTCCTTCTCCTTCTTCTGTTTCTTCTGATTCACCCTCCAGACTTCATCTTCTCCTTCTCCTTCTTCTACTTCTTCTGATTCACCCTCCAGACTTCACCTTCTCCTTCTCCTTCTTCTACTTCTTCTGATTCACCCTCCAGACTTCATCTTCTCCTTCTCCTTCTTCTGCTTCTTCTGATTCACCCTCCAGACTTCACCTTCTCCTTCTCCTTCTTCTGCTTCTTCTGATTCACCCTCCAGACTTCAACTTCTCCTTCTCCTTCTTCTACTTCTTCTGATTCACCCTCCAGACTTCACCTTCTCCTTCTCCTTCTTCTACTTCTTCTGATTCACCCTCCAGTCTTCACCTTCTCCTTCTCCTTCTTCTGTTTCTTCTGCTTCACCCTCCAGACTTCACCTTCTCCTTCTCTTTCTTCTGCTTCTTCTGATTCACCCTCCAGACTTCACCTTCTCCTTCTCCTTCTTCTGATTCTTCTGATTCACCCTCCAGACTTCACCTTCTCCTTCTCCTTCTTCTGCTTCTTCTGATTCACCCTCCAGACTTCACCTTCTCCTTCTCCTTCTTCTACTTCATCTGATTCACCCTCCAGACTTCACCTTCTCCTTCTCCTTCTTCTGCTTCTTCTGATTCACCCTCCAGACTTCACCTTCTCCTTCTCCTTCGTCTACTTCTTCTGATTCACTCTCCAGACTACACCTTCTCCTTCTCCTTCTTCTACTTCTTCTGATTCACCCTCCAGACTTCACCTTCTCCTTCTCCTTCTTCTGTTTCTTCTGATTCACCCTCCAGACTTCATCTTCTCCTTCTCCTTCTTCTACTTCTTCTGATTCACCCTCCAGACTTCACCTTCTCCTTCTCCTTCTTCTACTTCTTCTGATTCACCCTCCAGACTTCATCTTCTCCTTCTCCTTCTTCTGCTTCTTCTGATTCACCCTCCGGACTTCACCTTCTCCTTCTCCTTCTTCTGCTTCTTCTGATTCACCCTCCAGACTTCAACTTCTCCTTCTCATTCTTCTACTTCTTCTGATTCACCCTCCAGACTTCACCTTCTCCTTCTCCTTCTTCTACATCTTCTGATTCACCCTCCAGTCTTCACCTTCTCCTTCTCCTTCTTCTGTTTCTTCTGCTTCACCCTCCAGACTTCACCTTCTCCTTCTCTTTCTTCTGCTTCTTCTGATTCACCCTCCAGACTTCTCCTTCTCCTTCTCCTTCTTCTGATTCTTCTGATTCACCCTCCAGACTTCACCTTCTCCTTCTCCTTCTTCTGCTTCTTCTGATTCACCCTCCTGACTTCACCTTCTCCTTCTCCTTCTTCTACTTCTTCTGATTCACCCTCCTGACTTCACCTTCTCCTTCTCCTTCTTCTACTTCTTCTGCTTCACCCTCCAGAATTCACCTTCTCCTTCTCCTTCTTCTACTTCTTCTGATTCAACCTCCAGACTTCACCTTCTCCTTCTCCTTCTTCTGCTTCTTCTGATTCACCCTCCAGACTTCACCTTCTCATTCTCCTTCTTCTGCTTCTTCTGCTGCGCCCTCCAGACTTCACCTTCTCCTTCTCCTTCTTCTGCTTCTTCTGCTTCACACTCCAGACTTCACCTTCTCCTTCTCCTTCTTCTGCTTCTTCTGCTGCGCCCTCCAGGCTTCACCTTCTCCTTCTCCTTCTTCTGCTTCTTCTGCTTCACCGTCCTGACTTCACCTTCTCCTTCTCCTTCTTCTACTTCTTCTGCTACACCCCCCTGACTTCACCTGCTCCTTCTCCTTCTTCTGCTTCTTCTGATTCACCCTCCTAACTTCACCTTCTCCTTCTCCTTCTTCTGCTTCTTCTGATTCACCCTCCTGACTTCACCTTCTCCTTCTCCTTCTTCTGCTTCTTCTGATTCACCCTCCAGACTTCACCTTCTCCTTCTCCTTCTTCTGCTTCTTCTGATTCACCCTCCAGACTTCACCTTCTCCTTCTCCTTCTTCTGCTTCTTCTGATTAACCCTCCAGACCTCACCTTCTCCTTCTCCTTCTTCTACTTCTTCTGATTCACCCTCCAGACTTCATCTTCTCCTTCTCCTTCTTCTGCTTCTTCTGATTCACCCAACAGTCTTCACCTTCTCCTTCTCCTTCTTCTGCTTCTTCTGATTCACCCTCCAGACTTCACCTTCTCCTTCTCCTTCATCTACTTCTTCTGATTCACCCTCCAGACTTCACCTTCACCTTCTCCTTCTTCTACTTCTTCTGATTCACCCTCCAGTCTTCACCTTCTCCTTCTCCTTCTTCTGTTTCTTCTGCTTCACCCTCCAGACTTCACCTTCTCCTTCTCTTTCTTCTGCTTCTTCTGCTTCACCCTCCAGACTTCACCTTCTCCTTCTCCTTCTTCTGATTCTTATGATTCACCCTCCAGACTTCACCTTCTCTATCTCCTTCTTCTGCTTCTTCTGATTCACCCTCCTGACTTCACCTTCTCCTTCTTCTACTTCTTCTGCTTCACCCTCCAGACTTCAACTTCTCCTTCTCCTTCTTCTACTTCTTCTGATTCACCCTCCAGACTTCACCTTCTCCTTCTTCTGCTTCTTCTGATTCACCCTCCAGACTTCACCTTCTCCTTCTCCTTCTTCTGCTTCTTCTGATTCACCCTCCAGACTTCACCTTCTCCTTCTCCTTCTTCTACTTCTTCTGATTCACCCTCCAGACTTCACCTTCTCCTTCTCCTTCTTCTGCTTCTTCTGATTCACCCTCCAGACTTCACCTTCTCCTTCTCCTTCGTCTACTTCTTCTGATTCAACCTCCAGACTACACCTTCTCCTTCTCCTTCTTCTTCTTCTTCTGATTCACCCTCCAGACTTCACCTTCTCCTTCTCCTTCTTCTGTTTCTTCTGATTCACCCTCCAGACTTCATCTTCTCCTTCTCCTTCTTCTACTTCTTCTGATTCACCCTCCAGACTTCACCTTCTCCTTCTCCTTCTTCTACTTCTTCTGATTCACCCTCCAGACTTCATCTTCTCCTTCTCCTTCTTCTGCTTCTTCTGATTCACCCTCCAGACTTCACCTTCTCCTTCTCCTTCTTCTGCTTCTTCTGATTCACCCTCCAGACTTCAACTTCTCCTTCTCCTTCTTCTACTTCTTCTGATTCACCCTCCAGACTTCACCTTCTCCTTCTCCTTCTTCTACTTCTTCCGATTCACCCTCCAGACTTCATCTTCTCCTTCTCCTTCTTCTGCTTCTTCTGATTCACCCTCCAGACTTCACCTTCTCCTTCTCCTTCTTCTGCTTCTTCTGATTCACCCTCCAGACTTCACCTTCTCCTTCTCCTTCTTCTACTTCTTCTGATTCACCCTCCAGACTTCACCTTCTCCTTCTCCTTCTTCTACTTCTTCTGATTCACCCTCCAGTCTTCACCTTCTCCTTCTCCTTCTTCTGTTTCTTCTGCTTCACCCTCCAGACTTCACCTTCTCCTTCTCTTTCTTCTGCTTCTTCTGATTCGCCCTCCAGACTTCACCTTCTCCTTCTCCTTCTTCTGATTCTTCTGATTCACCCTCCAGACTTCACCTTCTCCTTCTCCTTCTTCTGCTTCTTCTGATTCACCCTCCTGACTTCACCTTCTCCTTCTCCTTCTTCTACTTCTTCTGATTCACCCTCCAGACTTCACCTTCTCCTTCTCCTTCTTCTCCTTCTTCTGCTTCACCCTCCAGACTTCACCTTCTCCTTCTCCTTCTTCTGCTTCTTCTGATTCACCCTCCAGACTTCACCTTCTCCTTCTCATTCTTCTGCTTCTTCTGATTCACCCTCCAGACTTCACCTTCTCCTTCTCCTTATTCTGCTTCTTCTGATTCACCCTCCAGACATCACCTTCTCCTTCTCCTTATTCTGCTTCTTCTGATTCACCCTCCAGACTTCACCTTCTCCTTCTCCTTCCTCTGCTTCTTCTGATTCACCCTCCAGACTTCACCTTCTCCTTCTCCTTCTTCTGATTCTTCTGATTCACCCTCCAGACTTCATCTTCTCCTTCTCCTTCTTCTGCTTCTTCTGATTCACCCTCCAGACTTCACCTTCTCCTTCTCCTTCTTCTGCTTCTTCTGATTCACCCTCCAGACTTCACCTTCTCCTTCTCCTTCTTCTACTTCTTCTGATTCACCCTCCAGACTTCACCTTCTCCTTCTCCTTCTTCTACTTCTTCTGATTCACCCTCCAGTCTTCACCTTCTCCTTCTCCTTCTTCTGTTTCTTCTGCTTCACCCTCCAGACTTCACCTTCTCCTTCTCTTTCTTCTGCTTCTTCTGATTCGCCCTCCAGACTTCACCTTCTCCTTCTCCTTCTTCTGATTCTTCTGATTCACCCTCCAGCCTTCACCTTCTCCTTCTCCTTCTTCTGCTTCTTCTGATTCACCCTCCTGACTTCACCTTCTCCTTCTCCTTCTTCTACTTCTTCTGATTCACCCTCCAGACTTCACCTTCTCCTTCTCCTTCTTCTCCTTCTTCTGCTTCACCCTCCAGACTTCACCTTCTCCTTCTCCTTCTTCTGCTTCTTCTGATTCACCCTCCAGACTTCACCTTCTCCTTCTCATTCTTCTGCTTCTTCTGATTCACCCTCCAGACTTCACCTTCTCCTTCTCCTTATTCTGCTTCTTCTGATTCACCCTCCAGACATCACCTTCTCCTTCTCCTTATTCTGCTTCTTCTGATTCACCCTCCAGACTTCACCTTCTCCTTCTCCTTCCTCTGCTTCTTCTGATTCACCCTCCAGACTTCACCTTCTCCTTCTCCTTCTTCTGATTCTTCTGATTCACCCTCCAGACTTCACCTCCTTCTCCATCTTCTGCTTCTTCTGATTCACCCTCCTGACTTCACCTTCTCCTTCTCCTTCTTCTACTTCTTCTGATTCACCCTCCTGACTTCACCTTCTCCTTCTCCATCTTCTACTTCCTCTGCTTCACCCTCCAGACTTCAAGGTCTCCTTCTCCTTCTTCTACTTCTTCTGATTCACCCTCCAGACTTCACCTTCTCCTTCTCCTTCTTCTGCTTCTTCTGATTCACCCTCCAGACTTCACCTTCTCCTTCTCCTTCTTCTGCTTCTTCTGATTCACCCTCCAGACTTCACCTTCTCCTTCTCCTTCTTCTACTTCATCTGATTCACCCTCCAGACTTCACCTTCTCCTTCTCCTTCTTCTGCTTCTTCTGATTCACCCTCCAGACTTCACTTTCTCCTTCTCCTTCGTCTACTTCTTCTGATTCATCCTCCAGACTACACCTTCTCCTTCTCCTTCTTCTACTTCTTCTGATTCACCGTCCAGACTTCACCTTCTCCTTCTCCTTCTTCCGTTTCTTCTGATTCACCCTCCAGACTTCACCTTCTCCTTCTCCTTCTTCTACTTCTTCTGATTCACCCTCCAGACTTCACCTTCTCCTTCTCCTTCTTCTACTTCTTCTGATTCACCCTCCAGACTTCATCTTCTCCTTCTCCTTCTTCTGCTTCTTCTGATTCACCCTCCAGACTTCACCTTCTCCTTCTCCTTCTTCTGCTTCTTCTGATTCACCCTCCAGACTTCAACTTCTCCTTCTCCTTCTTCTACTTCTTCTGATTCACCCTCCAGACTTCACCTTCTCCTTCTCCTTCTTCTACTTCTTCTGATTCACCCTCCAGTCTTCACCTTCTCCTTCTCCTTCTTCTGTTTCTTCTGCTTCACCCTCCAGACTTCACCTTCTCCTTCTCTTTCTTCTGCTTCTTCTGATTCACCCTCCAGACTTCACCTTCTCCTTCTCCTTCTTCTGATTCTTCTGATTCACCCTCCAGACTTCACCTTCTCCTTCTCCTTCTTCTGCTTCTTCTGATTCACCCTCCTGACTTCACCTTCTCCTTCTCCTTCTTCTACTTCTTCTGATTCACCCTCCTGACTTCACCTTCTCCTTCTCCTTCTTCTACTTCTTCTGCTTCTCCCTCCAGACTTCACCTTCTCCTTCTCCTTCTTCTACTTCTTCTGATTCAACCTCCAGACTTCACCTTCTCCTTCTCCTTCTTCTGCTTCTTCTGATTCACCCTCCAGACTTCACCTTCTCATTCTCCTTCTTCTGCTTCTTCTGCTGCGCCCTCCAGACTTCACCTTCTCCTTCTCCTTCTTCTGCTTCTTCTGCTTCACACTCCAGACTTCACCTTCTCCTATTCCTTCTTCTGCTTCTTCTGCTGCGCCCTCCAGGCTTCACCTTCTCCTTCTCCTTCTTCTGCTTCTTCTGCTTCACCGTCCTGACTTCACCTTCTCCTTCTCCTTCTTCTCCTTCTTCTGCTACACCCCCCTGACTTCAACTGCTCCTTCTCCTTCTTCTGCTTCTTCTGATACACCCTCCTAACTTCACCTTCTCCTTCTCCTTCTTCTACTTCTTCCGATTCACCCTCCAGACTTCATCTTCTCCTTCTCCTTCTTCTGCTTCTTCTGATTCACCCTCCAGACTTCACCTTCTCCTTCTCCTTCTTCTGCTTCTTCTGATTCACCCTCCAGACTTCACCTTCTCCTTCTCCTTCTTCTACTTCTTCTGATTCACCCTCCAGACTTCACCTTCTCCTTCTCCTTCTTCTACTTCTTCTGATTCACCCTCCAGTCTTCACCTTCTCCTTCTCCTTCTTCTGTTTCTTCTGCTTCACCCTCCAGACTTCACCTTCTCCTTCTCTTTCTTCTGCTTCTTCTGATTCGCCCTCCAGACTTCATCTTCTCCTTCTCCTTCTTCTGATTCTTCTGATTCACCCTCCAGACTTCACCTTCTCCTTCTCCTTCTTCTGCTTCTTCTGATTCACCCTCCTGACTTCACCTTCTCCTTCTCCTTCTTCTACTTCTTCTGATTCACCCTCCAGACTTCACCTTCTCCTTCTCCTTCTTCTCCTTCTTCTGCTTCACCCTCCAGACTTCACCTTCTCCTTCTCCTTCTTCTGCTTCTTCTGATTCACCCTCCAGACTTCACCTTCTCCTTCTCATTCTTCTGCTTCTTCTGATTCACCCTCCAGACTTCACCTTCTCCTTCTCCTTATTCTGCTTCTTCTGATTCACCCTCCAGACATCACCTTCTCCTTCTCCTTATTCTGCTTCTTCTGATTCACCCTCCAGACTTCACCTTCTCCTTCTCCTTCCTCTGCTTCTTCTGATTCACCCTCCAGACTTCGCCTTCTCCTTCTCCTTCTTCTGATTCTTCTGATTCACCCTCCAGACTTCATCTTCTCCTTCTCCTTCTTCTGCTTCTTCTGATTCACCCTCCAGACTTCACCTTCTCCTTCTCCTTCTTCTGCTTCTTCTGATTCACCCTCCAGACTTCACCTTCTCCTTCTCCTTCTTCTACTTCTTCTGATTCACCCTCCAGACTTCACCTTCTCCTTCTCCTTCTTCTACTTCTTCTGATTCACCCTCCAGTCTTCACCTTCTCCTTCTCCTTCTTCTGTTTCTTCTGCTTCACCCTCCAGACTTCACCTTCTCCTTCTCTTTCTTCTGCTTCTTCTGATTCGCCCTCCAGACTTCACCTTCTCCTTCTCCTTCTTCTGATTCTTCTGATTCACCCTCCAGACTTCACCTTCTCCTTCTCCTTCTTCTGCTTCTTCTGATTCACCCTCCTGACTTCACCTTCTCCTTCTCCTTCTTCTACTTCTTCTGATTCACCCTCCAGACTTCACCTTCTCCTTCTCCTTCTTCTCCTTCTTCTGCTTCACCCTCCAGACTTCACCTTCTCCTTCTCCTTCTTCTGCTTCTTCTGATTCACCCTCCAGACTTCACCTTCTCCTTCTCATTCTTCTGCTTCTTCTGATTCACCCTCCAGACTTCACCTTCTCCTTCTCCTTATTCTGCTTCTTCTGATTCACCCTCCAGACATCACCTTCTCCTTCTCCTTATTCTGCTTCTTCTGATTCACCCTCCAGACTTCACCTTCTCCTTCTCCTTCCTCTGCTTCTTCTGATTCACCCTCCAGACTTCACCTTCTCCTTCTCCTTCTTCTGATTCTTCTGATTCACCCTCCAGACTTCACCTCCTTCTCCATCTTCTGCTTCTTCTGATTCACCCTCCTGACTTCACCTTCTCCTTCTCCTTCTTCTACTTCTTCTGATTCACCCTCCTGACTTCACCTTCTCCTTCTCCATCTTCTACTTCCTCTGCTTCACCCTCCAGACTTCAAGGTCTCCTTCTCCTTCTTCTACTTCTTCTGATTCACCCTCCAGACTTCACCTTCTCCTTCTCCTTCTTCTGCTTCTTCTGATTCACCCTCCAGACTTCACCTTCTCCTTCTCCTTCTTCTGCTTCTTCTGATTCACCCTCCAGACTTCACTTTCTCCTTCTCCTTCGTCTACTTCTTCTGATTCATCCTCCAGACTACACCTTCTCCTTCTCCTTCTTCTACTTCTTCTGATTCACCGTCCAGACTTCACCTTCTCCTTCTCCTTCTTCCGTTTCTTCTGATTCACCCTCCAGACTTCACCTTCTCCTTCTCCTTCTTCTACTTCTTCTGATTCACCCTCCAGACTTCACCTTCTCCTTCTCCTTCTTCTACTTCTTCTGATTCACCCTCCAGACTTCATCTTCTCCTTCTCCTTCTTCTGCTTCTTCTGATTCACCCTCCAGACTTCACCTTCTCCTTCTCCTTCTTCTGCTTCTTCTGATTCACCCTCCAGACTTCAACTTCTCCTTCTCCTTCTTCTACTTCTTCTGATTCACCCTCCAGACTTCACCTTCTCCTTCTCCTTCTTCTACTTCTTCTGATTCACCCTCCAGTCTTCACCTTCTCCTTCTCCTTCTTCTGTTTCTTCTGCTTCACCCTCCAGACTTCACCTTCTCCTTCACTTTCTTCTGCTTCTTCTGATTCACCCTCCAGACTTCACCTTCTCCTTCTCCTTCTTCTGATTCTTCTGATTCACCCTCCAGACTTCACCTTCTCCTTCTCCTTCTTCTGCTTCTTCTGATTCACCCTCCTGACTTCACCTTCTCCTTCTCCTTCTTCTACTTCTTCTGATTCACCCTCCTGACTTCACCTTCTCCTTCTCCTTCTTCTACTTCTTCTGCTTCACCCTCCAGACTTCACCTTCTCCTTCTCCTTCTTCTACTTCTTCTGATTCAACCTCCAGACTTCACCTTCTCCTTCTCCTTCTTCTGCTTCTTCTGATTCACCGTCCAGACTTCACCTTCTCATTCTCCTTCTTCTGCTTCTTCTGCTGCGCCCTCCAGACTTCACCTTCTCCTTCTCCTTCTTCTGCTTCTTCTGCTTCACACTCCAGACTTCACATCTCCTATTCCTTCTTCTGCTTCTTCTGCTGCGCCCTCCAGGCTTCACCTTCTCCTTCTCCTTCTTCTGCTTCTTCTGCTTCACCGTCCTGACTTCACCTTCTCCTTCTCCTTCTTCTACTTCTTCTGCTACACCCCCCTGACTTCAACTGCTCCTTCTCCTTCTTCTGCTTCTTCTGATACACCCTCCTAACTTCACCTTCTCCTTCTCCTTATTCTGCTTCTTCTGATTCACCCTCCTGACTTCACCTTCTCCTTCTCCTTCTTCTGCTTCTTCTGATTCACCTTCCAGACTTCACCTTCTCCTTCTCCTTCTTCTGCTTCTTCTGATTCACCCTCCAGACTTCACCTTCTCCTTCTCCTTCTTCTGCTTCTTCTGATTCACCCTCCAGACCTCACCTTCTCCTTCTCCTTCTTCTACTTCTTCTGATTCACCCTCCAGACTTCATCTTCTCCTTCTCCTTCTTCTGCTTCTTCTGATTCACCCTCCAGACTTCACCTTCTCCTTCTCCTTCTTCTGCTTCTTCTGATTCACCCTCCAGACTTCACCTTCTCCTTCTCCTTCTTCTACTTCTTCTGATTCACCCTCCAGACTTCACCTTCTCCTTCTCCTTCTTCTACTTCTTCTGATTCACCCTCCAGTCTTCACCTTCTCCTTCTCCTTCTTCTGTTTCTTCTGCTTCACCCTCCAGACTTCACCTTCTCCTTCTCTTTCTTCTGCTTCTTCTGCTTCACCCTCCAGACTTCACCTTCTCCTTCTCCTTCTTCTGATTCTTCTGATTCACCCTCCAGACTTCACCTTCTCTATCTCCTTCTTCTGCTTCTTCTGATTCACCCTCCTGACTTCACCTTCTCCTTCTCCTTCTTCTACTTCATCTGATTCACCCTCCAGACTTCACCTTCTCCTTCTCCTTCTTCTGCTTCTTCTGATTCACCCTCCAGACTTCACTTTCTCCTTCTCCTTCGTCTACTTCTTCTGATTCACCCTCCAGACTACACCTTCTCCTTCTCCTTCTTCTACTTCTTCTGATTCACCGTCCAGACTTCACCTTCTCCTTCCCCTTCTTCCGTTTCTTCTGATTCACCCTCCAGACTTCATCTTCTCCTTCTCCTTCTTCTACTTCTTCTGATTCACCCTCCAGACTTCACCTTCTCCTTCTCCTTCTTCTACTTCTTCTGATTCTCCCTCCAGACTTCATCTTCTCCTTCTCCTTCTTCTGCTTCTTCTGATTCACCCTCCAGACTTCACCTTCTCCTTCTCCTTCTTCTGCTTCTTCTGATTCACCCTCCAGACTTCAACTTCTCCTTCTCCTTCTTCTACATCTTCTGATTCACCCTCCAGACTTCACCTTCTCCTTCTCCTTCTTCTACTTCTTCTGATTCACCCTCCAGTCTTCACCTTCTCCTTCTCCTTCTTCTGTTTCTTCTGCTTCACCCTCCAGACTTCACCTTCTCCTTCTCTTTCTTCTGCTTCTTCTGCTTCACCCTCCAGACTTCACCTTCTCCTTCTCCTTCTTCTGATTCTTCTGATTCACCCTCCAGACTTCACCTTCTCTATCTCCTTCTTCTGCTTCTTCTGATTCACCCTCCTGACTTCACCTTCTCCTTCTCCTTCTTCTACTTCATCTGATTCACCCTCCAGACTTCACCTTCTCCTTCTCCTTCTTCTGCTTCTTCTGATTCACCCTCCAGACTTCACTTTCTCCTTCTCCTTCGTCTACTTCTTCTGATTCACCCTCCAGACTACACCTTCTCCTTCTCCTTCTTCTACCTCTTCTGATTCACCGTCCAGACTTCACCTTCTCCTTCCCCTTCTTCCGTTTCTTCTGATTCACCCTCCAGACTTCATCTTCTCCTTCTCCTTCTTCTACTTCTTCTGATTCACCCTCCAGACTTCACCTTCTCCTTCTCCTTCTTCTACTTCTTCTGATTCTCCCTCCAGACTTCATCTTCTCCTTCTCCTTCTTCTGCTTCTTCTGATTCACCCTCCAGACTTCACCTTCTCCTTCTCCTTCTTCTGCTTCTTCTGATTCACCCTCCAGACTTCAACTTCTCCTTCTCCTTCTTCTACTTCTTCTGATTCACCCTCCAGACTTCACCTTCTCCTTCTCCTTCTTCTACTTCTTCTGATTCACCCTCCAGTCTTCACCTTCTCCTTCTCCTTCTTCTGTTTCTTCTGCTTCACCCTCCAGACTTCACCTTCTCCTTCTCTTTCTTCTGCTTCTTCTGATTCACCCTCCAGACTTCACCTTCTCCTTCTCCTTCTTCTGATTCTTCTGATTCACCCTCCAGACTTCACCTTCTCCTTCTCCTTCTTCTGCTTCTTCTGATTCACCCTCCTGACTTCACCTTCTCCTTCTCCTTCTTCTACTTCTTCTGATTCACCCTCCTGACTTCACCTTCTCCTTCTCCTTCTTCTACTTCTTCTGCTTCACCCTCCAGACTTCACCTTCTCCTTCTCCTTCTTCTACTTCTTCTGATTCAACCTCCAGACTTCACCTTCTCCTTCTCCTTCTTCTGCTTCTTCTGATTCACCCTCCAGACTTCACCTTCTCATTCTCCTTCTTCTGCTTCTTCTGCTGCGCCCTCCAGACTTCACCTTCTCCTTCTCCTTCTTCTGCTTCTTCTGCTTCACACTCCAGACTTCACCTTCTCCTATTCCTTCTTCTGCTTCTTCTGCTGCGCCCTCCAGGCTTCACCTTCTCCTTCTCCTTCTTCTGCTTCTTCTGCTTCACCGTCCTGACTTCACCTTCTCCTTCTCCTTCTTCTACTTCTTCTGCTACACCCCCCTGACTTCACCTGCTCCTTCTCCTTCTTCTGCTTCTTCTGATTCACCCTCCTAACTTCACCTTCTCCTTCTCCTTATTCTGCTTCTTCTGATTCACCCTCCTGACTTCACCTTCTCCTTCTCCTTCTTCTGCTTCTTCTGATTCACCTTCCAGACTTCACCTTCTCCTTCTCCTTCTTCTGCTTCTTCTGATTCACCCTCCAGACTTCACCTTCTCCTTCTCCTTCTTCTGCTTCTTCTCATTCACCCTCCAGACCTCACCTTCTCCTTCTCCTTCTTCTACTTCTTCTGATTCACCCTCCAGACTTCATCTTCTCCTTCTCCTTCTTCTGCTTCTTCTGATTCACCCTCCAGACTTCACCTTCTCCTTCTCCTTCTTCTGCTTCTTCTGATTCACCCTCCAGACTTCACCTTCTCCTTCTCCTTCTTCTACTTCTTCTGATTCACCCTCCAGACTTCACCTTCTCCTTCTCCTTCTTCTACTTCTTCTGATTCACCCTCCAGTCTTCACCTTCTCCTTCTCCTTCTTCTGTTTCTTCTGCTTCACCCTCCAGACTTCACCTTCTCCTTCTCTTTCTTCTGCTTCTTCTGCTTCACCCTCCAGACTTCACCTTCTCCTTCTCCTTCTTCTGATTCTTCTGATTCACCCTCCAGACTTCACCTTCTCTATCTCCTTCTTCTGCTTCTTCTGATTCACCCTCCTGACTTCACCTTCTCCTTCTCCTTCTTCTACTTCTTCTGATTCACCCTCCTGACTTCACCTTCTCCTTCTCCTTCTTCTACTTCTTCTGCTTCACCCTCCAGACTTCACCTTCTCCTTCTCCTTCTTCTACTTCTTCTGAATCACCCTCCAGACTTCACCTTCTCCTTCTCCTTCTTCTGCTTCTTCTGATTCACCCTCCAGACTTAACCATCTCCTTCTCCTTATTCTGCTTCTTCTGATTCACCCTCCAGACTTCATCTTCTCCTTCTCCTTCTTCTACTTCTTCTGATTCACCCTCCTGACTTCACCTTCTCCTTCTCCTTCTTCTACTTCTTCTGATTCTCCCTCCAGACTTCATCTTCTCCTTCTCCTTCTTCTGCTTCTTCTGATTCACCCTCCAGACTTCACCTTCTCCTTCTCCTTCTTCTGCTTCTTCTGATTCACCCTCCAGACTTCAACTTCTCCTTCTCCATCTTCTACTTCTTCTGATTCACCCTCCAGACTTCACCTTCTCCTTCTCCTTCTTCTACTTCTTCTGATTCACCCTCCAGTCTTCACCTTCTCCTTCTCCTTCTTCTGTTTCTTCTGCTTCACCCTCCAGACTTCACCTTCTCCTTCTCTTTCTTCTGCTTCTTCTGATTCACCCTCCAGACTTCACCTTCTCCTTCTCCTTCTTCTGATTCTTCTGATTCACCCTCCAGACTTCACCTTCTCCTTCTCCTTCTTCTGCTTCTTCTGATTCACCCTCCTGACTTCACCTTCTCCTTCTCCTTCTTCTACTTCTTCTGATTCACCCTCCTGACTTCACCTTCTCCTTCTCCTTCTTCTACTTCTTCTGCTTCACCCTCCAGACTTCACCTTCTCATTCTCCTTCTTCTGCTTCTTCTGCTGCGCCCTCCAGACTTCACCTTCTCCTTCTCCTTCTTCTGCTTCTTCTGCTTCACACTCCAGACTTCACCTTCTCCTATTCCTTCTTCTGCTTCTTCTGCTGCGCCCTCCAGGCTTCACCTTCTCCTTCTCCTTCTTCTGCTTCTTCTGCTTCACCGTCCTGACTTCACCTTCTCCTTCTCCTTCTTCTACTTCTTCTGCTACACCCCCCTGACTTCACCTGCTCCTTCTCCTTCTTCTGCTTCTTCTGATTCACCCTCCTAACTTCACCTTCTCCTTCTCCTTATTCTGCTTCTTCTGATTCACCCTCCTGACTTCACCTTCTCCTTCTCCTTCTTCTGCTTCTTCTGATTCACCTTCCAGACTTCACCTTCTCCTTCTCCTTCTTCTGCTTCTTCTGATTCACCCTCCAGACTTCACCTTCTCCTTCTCCTTCTTCTGCTTCTTCTCATTCACCCTCCAGACCTCACCTTCTCCTTCTCCTTCTTCTACTTCTTCTGATTCACCCTCCAGACTTCATCTTCTCCTTCTCCTTCTTCTGCTTCTTCTGATTCACCCTCCAGACTTCACCTTCTCCTTCTCCTTCTTCTGCTTCTTCTGATTCACCCTCCAGACTTCACCTTCTCCTTCTCCTTCTTCTACTTCTTCTGATTCACCCTCCAGACTTCACCTTCTCCTTCTCCTTCTTCTACTTCTTCTGATTCACCCTCCAGTCTTCACCTTCTCCTTCTCCTTCTTCTGTTTCTTCTGCTTCACCCTCCAGACTTCACCTTCTCCTTCTCTTTCTTCTGCTTCTTCTGCTTCACCCTCCAGACTTCACCTTCTCCTTCTCCTTCTTCTGATTCTTCTGATTCACCCTCCAGACTTCACCTTCTCTATCTCCTTCTTCTGCTTCTTCTGATTCACCCTCCTGACTTCACCTTCTCCTTCTCCTTCTTCTACTTCTTCTGATTCACCCTCCTGACTTCACCTTCTCCTTCTCCTTCTTCTACTTCTTCTGCTTCACCCTCCAGACTTCACCTTCTCCTTCTCCTTCTTCTACTTCTTCTGATTCACCCTCCAGACTTCACCTTCTCCTTCTCCTTCTTCTGCTTCTTCTGATTCAACCTCCAGACTTCACCTTCTCCTTCTCCTTCTTCTGCTTCTTCTGATTCACCCTCCAGACTTCACCTTCTCCTTCTCCTTCTTCTACTTCTTCTGATTCACCCTCCAGACTTCACCTTCTCCTTCTCCTTCTTCTGCTTCTTCTGATTCACCCTCCTGACTTCACCTTCTCCTTCTCCTTCTTCTACATCTTCTGATTCACCCTCCTGACTTCACCTTCTCCTTCTCCATCTTCTACTTCCTCTGCTTCACCCTCCAGAATTCAACTTCTCCTTCTCCTTCTTCTACTTCTTCTGATTCACCCTCCAGACTTCACCTTCTCCTTCTCCTTCTTCTGCTTCTTCTGATTCACCCTCCAGACTTCACCTTCTCCTTCTCCTTCTTCTGCTTCTTCCGATTCACCCTCCAGACTTCACCTTCTCCTTCTCCTTCTTCTACTTCATCTGATTCACCCTCCAGACTTCACCTTCTCCTTCTCCTTCTTCTGCTTCTTCTGATTCACCCTGCAGACTTCACCTTCTCCTTCTCCTTCGTCTACTTCTTCTGATTCACCCTCCAGACTACACCTTCTCCTTCTCCTTCTTCTACTTCTTCTGATTCACCCTCCAGACTTCACCTTCTCCTTCTCCTTCTTTTGTTTCTTCTGATTCACCCTCCAGACTTCATGTTCTCCTTCTCCTTCTTCTACTTCTTCTGATTCACCCTCCAGACTTCACCTTCTCCTTCTCCTTCTTCTACTTCTTCTGATTCACCCTCCAGACTTCATCTTCTCCTTCTCCTTCTTCTGCTTCTTCTGATTCACCCTCCAGACTTCACCTTCTCCTTCTCCTTCTTCTGCTTCTTCTGATTCACCCTCCAGACTTCAACTTCACCTTCTCCTTCTTCTACTTCTTCTGATTCACCCTCCAGACTTCACCTTCTCCTTCTCCTTCTTCTACTTCTTCTGATTCACCCTCCAGTCTTCACCTTCTCCTTCTCCTTCTTCTGTTTCTTCTGCTTCACCCTCCAGACTTCACCTTCTCCTTCTCTTTCTTCTGCTTCTTCTGATTCACCCTCCAGACTTCACCTTCTCCTTCTCCTTCTTCTGATTCTTCTGATTCACCCTCCAGACTTCACCTTCTCCTTCTCCTTCTTCTGCTTCTTCTGATTCACCCTCCTGACTTCACCTTCTCCTTCTCCTTCTTCTACTTCTTCTGATTCACCCTCCTGACTTCACCTTCTCCTTCTCCTTCTTCTACTTCTTCTGCTTCACCCTCCAGACTTCACCTTCTCCTTCTCCTTCTTCTACGTCTTCTGATTCAACCTCCAGACTTCACCTTCTCCTTCTCCTTCTTCTGCTTCTTCTGATTCACCCTCCAGACTTCACCTTCTCATTCTCCTTCTTCTGCTTCTTCTGCTGTGCCCTCCAGACTTCACCTTCTCCTTCTCCTTCTTCTACTTC
The DNA here is from genome assembly GCF_052327205.1 of Somniosus microcephalus. Lineage (NCBI taxonomy): Eukaryota > Metazoa > Chordata > Chondrichthyes > Squaliformes > Somniosidae > Somniosus > Somniosus microcephalus. Next base: position 22,444 of record NW_028225982.1, read on the forward strand.
ATCTGATTCACCCTCCAGACTTCACCTTCTCCTTCTCCTTCTTCTGCTTCTTCTGATTCACCCTCCAGACTTCACTTTCTCCTTCTCCTTCGTCTACTTCTTCTGATTCACCCTCCAGACTACACCTTCTCCTTCTCCTTCTTCTACTTCTTCTGATTCACCGTCCAGACTTCACCTTCTCCTTCCCCTTCTTCCGTTTCTTCTGATTCACCCTCCAGACTTCATCTTCTCCTTCTCCTTCTTCTACTTCTTCTGATTCACCCTCCAGACTTCACCTTCTCCTTCTCCTTCTTCTACTTCTTCTGATTCTCCCTCCAGACTTCATCTTCTCCTTCTCCTTCTTCTGCTTCTTCTGATTCACCCTCCAGACTTCACCTTCTCCTTCTCCTTCTTCTGCTTCTTCTGATTCACCCTCCAGACTTCAACTTCTCCTTCTCCTTCTTCTACATCTTCTGATTCACCCTCCAGACTTCACCTTCTCCTTCTCCTTCTTCTACTTCTTCTGATTCACCCTCCAGTCTTCACCTTCTCCTTCTCCTTCTTCTGTTTCTTCTGCTTCACCCTCCAGACTTCACCTTCTCCTTCTCTTTCTTCTGCTTCTTCTGCTTCACCCTCCAGACTTCACCTTCTCCTTCTCCTTCTTCTGATTCTTCTGATTCACCCTCCAGACTTCACCTTCTCTATCTCCTTCTTCTGCTTCTTCTGATTCACCCTCCTGACTTCACCTTCTCCTTCTCCTTCTTCTACTTCATCTGATTCACCCTCCAGACTTCACCTTCTCCTTCTCCTTCTTCTGCTTCTTCTGATTCACCCTCCAGACTTCACTTTCTCCTTCTCCTTCGTCTACTTCTTCTGATTCACCCTCCAGACTACACCTTCTCCTTCTCCTTCTTCTACCTCTTCTGATTCACCGTCCAGACTTCACCTTCTCCTTCCCCTTCTTCCGTTTCTTCTGATTCACCCTCCAGACTTCATCTTCTCCTTCTCCTTCTTCTACTTCTTCTGATTCACCCTCCAGACTTCACCTTCTCCTTCTCCTTCTTCTACTTCTTCTGATTCTCCCTCCAGACTTCATCTTCTCCTTCTCCTTCTTCTGCTTCTTCTGATTCACCCTCCAGACTTCACCTTCTCCTTCTCCTTCTTCTGCTTCTTCTGATTCACCCTCCAGACTTCAACTTCTCCTTCTCCTTCTTCTACTTCTTCTGATTCACCCTCCAGACTTCACCTTCTCCTTCTCCTTCTTCTACTTCTTCTGATTCACCCTCCAGTCTTCACCTTCTCCTTCTCCTTCTTCTGTTTCTTCTGCTTCACCCTCCAGACTTCACCTTCTCCTTCTCTTTCTTCTGCTTCTTCTGATTCACCCTCCAGACTTCACCTTCTCCTTCTCCTTCTTCTGATTCTTCTGATTCACCCTCCAGACTTCACCTTCTCCTTCTCCTTCTTCTGCTTCTTCTGATTCACCCTCCTGACTTCACCTTCTCCTTCTCCTTCTTCTACTTCTTCTGATTCACCCTCCTGACTTCACCTTCTCCTTCTCCTTCTTCTACTTCTTCTGCTTCACCCTCCAGACTTCACCTTCTCCTTCTCCTTCTTCTACTTCTTCTGATTCAACCTCCAGACTTCACCTTCTCCTTCTCCTTCTTCTGCTTCTTCTGATTCACCCTCCAGACTTCACCTTCTCATTCTCCTTCTTCTGCTTCTTCTGCTGCGCCCTCCAGACTTCACCTTCTCCTTCTCCTTCTTCTGCTTCTTCTGCTTCACACTCCAGACTTCACCTTCTCCTATTCCTTCTTCTGCTTCTTCTGCTGCGCCCTCCAGGCTTCACCTTCTCCTTCTCCTTCTTCTGCTTCTTCTGCTTCACCGTCCTGACTTCACCTTCTCCTTCTCCTTCTTCTACTTCTTCTGCTACACCCCCCTGACTTCACCTGCTCCTTCTCCTTCTTCTGCTTCTTCTGATTCACCCTCCTAACTTCACCTTCTCCTTCTCCTTATTCTGCTTCTTCTGATTCACCCTCCTGACTTCACCTTCTCCTTCTCCTTCTTCTGCTTCTTCTGATTCACCTTCCAGACTTCACCTTCTCCTTCTCCTTCTTCTGCTTCTTCTGATTCACCCTCCAGACTTCACCTTCTCCTTCTCCTTCTTCTGCTTCTTCTCATTCACCCTCCAGACCTCACCTTCTCCTTCTCCTTCTTCTACTTCTTCTGATTCACCCTCCAGACTTCATCTTCTCCTTCTCCTTCTTCTGCTTCTTCTGATTCACCCTCCAGACTTCACCTTCTCCTTCTCCTTCTTCTGCTTCTTCTGATTCACCCTCCAGACTTCACCTTCTCCTTCTCCTTCTTCTACTTCTTCTGATTCACCCTCCAGACTTCACCTTCTCCTTCTCCTTCTTCTACTTCTTCTGATTCACCCTCCAGTCTTCACCTTCTCCTTCTCCTTCTTCTGTTTCTTCTGCTTCACCCTCCAGACTTCACCTTCTCCTTCTCTTTCTTCTGCTTCTTCTGCTTCACCCTCCAGACTTCACCTTCTCCTTCTCCTTCTTCTGATTCTTCTGATTCACCCTCCAGACTTCACCTTCTCTATCTCCTTCTTCTGCTTCTTCTGATTCACCCTCCTGACTTCACCTTCTCCTTCTCCTTCTTCTACTTCTTCTGATTCACCCTCCTGACTTCACCTTCTCCTTCTCCTTCTTCTACTTCTTCTGCTTCACCCTCCAGACTTCACCTTCTCCTTCTCCTTCTTCTACTTCTTCTGAATCACCCTCCAGACTTCACCTTCTCCTTCTCCTTCTTCTGCTTCTTCTGATTCACCCTCCAGACTTAACCATCTCCTTCTCCTTATTCTGCTTCTTCTGATTCACCCTCCAGACTTCATCTTCTCCTTCTCCTTCTTCTACTTCTTCTGATTCACCCTCCTGACTTCACCTTCTCCTTCTCCTTCTTCTACTTCTTCTGATTCTCCCTCCAGACTTCATCTTCTCCTTCTCCTTCTTCTGCTTCTTCTGATTCACCCTCCAGACTTCACCTTCTCCTTCTCCTTCTTCTGCTTCTTCTGATTCACCCTCCAGACTTCAACTTCTCCTTCTCCATCTTCTACTTCTTCTGATTCACCCTCCAGACTTCACCTTCTCCTTCTCCTTCTTCTACTTCTTCTGATTCACCCTCCAGTCTTCACCTTCTCCTTCTCCTTCTTCTGTTTCTTCTGCTTCACCCTCCAGACTTCACCTTCTCCTTCTCTTTCTTCTGCTTCTTCTGATTCACCCTCCAGACTTCACCTTCTCCTTCTCCTTCTTCTGATTCTTCTGATTCACCCTCCAGACTTCACCTTCTCCTTCTCCTTCTTCTGCTTCTTCTGATTCACCCTCCTGACTTCACCTTCTCCTTCTCCTTCTTCTACTTCTTCTGATTCACCCTCCTGACTTCACCTTCTCCTTCTCCTTCTTCTACTTCTTCTGCTTCACCCTCCAGACTTCACCTTCTCATTCTCCTTCTTCTGCTTCTTCTGCTGCGCCCTCCAGACTTCACCTTCTCCTTCTCCTTCTTCTGCTTCTTCTGCTTCACACTCCAGACTTCACCTTCTCCTATTCCTTCTTCTGCTTCTTCTGCTGCGCCCTCCAGGCTTCACCTTCTCCTTCTCCTTCTTCTGCTTCTTCTGCTTCACCGTCCTGACTTCACCTTCTCCTTCTCCTTCTTCTACTTCTTCTGCTACACCCCCCTGACTTCACCTGCTCCTTCTCCTTCTTCTGCTTCTTCTGATTCACCCTCCTAACTTCACCTTCTCCTTCTCCTTATTCTGCTTCTTCTGATTCACCCTCCTGACTTCACCTTCTCCTTCTCCTTCTTCTGCTTCTTCTGATTCACCTTCCAGACTTCACCTTCTCCTTCTCCTTCTTCTGCTTCTTCTGATTCACCCTCCAGACTTCACCTTCTCCTTCTCCTTCTTCTGCTTCTTCTCATTCACCCTCCAGACCTCACCTTCTCCTTCTCCTTCTTCTACTTCTTCTGATTCACCCTCCAGACTTCATCTTCTCCTTCTCCTTCTTCTGCTTCTTCTGATTCACCCTCCAGACTTCACCTTCTCCTTCTCCTTCTTCTGCTTCTTCTGATTCACCCTCCAGACTTCACCTTCTCCTTCTCCTTCTTCTACTTCTTCTGATTCACCCTCCAGACTTCACCTTCTCCTTCTCCTTCTTCTACTTCTTCTGATTCACCCTCCAGTCTTCACCTTCTCCTTCTCCTTCTTCTGTTTCTTCTGCTTCACCCTCCAGACTTCACCTTCTCCTTCTCTTTCTTCTGCTTCTTCTGCTTCACCCTCCAGACTTCACCTTCTCCTTCTCCTTCTTCTGATTCTTCTGATTCACCCTCCAGACTTCACCTTCTCTATCTCCTTCTTCTGCTTCTTCTGATTCACCCTCCTGACTTCACCTTCTCCTTCTCCTTCTTCTACTTCTTCTGATTCACCCTCCTGACTTCACCTTCTCCTTCTCCTTCTTCTACTTCTTCTGCTTCACCCTCCAGACTTCACCTTCTCCTTCTCCTTCTTCTACTTCTTCTGATTCACCCTCCAGACTTCACCTTCTCCTTCTCCTTCTTCTGCTTCTTCTGATTCAACCTCCAGACTTCACCTTCTCCTTCTCCTTCTTCTGCTTCTTCTGATTCACCCTCCAGACTTCACCTTCTCCTTCTCCTTCTTCTACTTCTTCTGATTCACCCTCCAGACTTCACCTTCTCCTTCTCCTTCTTCTGCTTCTTCTGATTCACCCTCCTGACTTCACCTTCTCCTTCTCCTTCTTCTACATCTTCTGATTCACCCTCCTGACTTCACCTTCTCCTTCTCCATCTTCTACTTCCTCTGCTTCACCCTCCAGAATTCAACTTCTCCTTCTCCTTCTTCTACTTCTTCTGATTCACCCTCCAGACTTCACCTTCTCCTTCTCCTTCTTCTGCTTCTTCTGATTCACCCTCCAGACTTCACCTTCTCCTTCTCCTTCTTCTGCTTCTTCCGATTCACCCTCCAGACTTCACCTTCTCCTTCTCCTTCTTCTACTTCATCTGATTCACCCTCCAGACTTCACCTTCTCCTTCTCCTTCTTCTGCTTCTTCTGATTCACCCTGCAGACTTCACCTTCTCCTTCTCCTTCGTCTACTTCTTCTGATTCACCCTCCAGACTACACCTTCTCCTTCTCCTTCTTCTACTTCTTCTGATTCACCCTCCAGACTTCACCTTCTCCTTCTCCTTCTTTTGTTTCTTCTGATTCACCCTCCAGACTTCATGTTCTCCTTCTCCTTCTTCTACTTCTTCTGATTCACCCTCCAGACTTCACCTTCTCCTTCTCCTTCTTCTACTTCTTCTGATTCACCCTCCAGACTTCATCTTCTCCTTCTCCTTCTTCTGCTTCTTCTGATTCACCCTCCAGACTTCACCTTCTCCTTCTCCTTCTTCTGCTTCTTCTGATTCACCCTCCAGACTTCAACTTCACCTTCTCCTTCTTCTACTTCTTCTGATTCACCCTCCAGACTTCACCTTCTCCTTCTCCTTCTTCTACTTCTTCTGATTCACCCTCCAGTCTTCACCTTCTCCTTCTCCTTCTTCTGTTTCTTCTGCTTCACCCTCCAGACTTCACCTTCTCCTTCTCTTTCTTCTGCTTCTTCTGATTCACCCTCCAGACTTCACCTTCTCCTTCTCCTTCTTCTGATTCTTCTGATTCACCCTCCAGACTTCACCTTCTCCTTCTCCTTCTTCTGCTTCTTCTGATTCACCCTCCTGACTTCACCTTCTCCTTCTCCTTCTTCTACTTCTTCTGATTCACCCTCCTGACTTCACCTTCTCCTTCTCCTTCTTCTACTTCTTCTGCTTCACCCTCCAGACTTCACCTTCTCCTTCTCCTTCTTCTACGTCTTCTGATTCAACCTCCAGACTTCACCTTCTCCTTCTCCTTCTTCTGCTTCTTCTGATTCACCCTCCAGACTTCACCTTCTCATTCTCCTTCTTCTGCTTCTTCTGCTGCGCCCTCCAGACTTCACCTTCTCCTTCTCCTTCTTCTGCTTCTTCTGCTTCACACTCCAGACTTCACCTTCTCCTTCTCCTTCTTCTGCTTCTTCTGCTGCGCCCTCCAGGCTTCACCTTCTCCTTCTCCTTCTTCTGCTTCTTCTGCTTCACCGTCCTGACTTCACCTTCTCCTTCTCCTTCTTCTACTTCTTCTGCTACACCCCCCTGACTTCACCTGCTCCTTCTCCTTCTTCTGCTTCTTCTGATTCACCCTCCTAACTTCACCTTCTCCTTCTCCTTCTTCTGCTTCTTCTGATTCACCCTCCTGACTTCACCTTCTCCTTCTCCTTCTTCTGCTTCTTCTGATTCACCCTCCAGACTTCACCTTCTCCTTCTCCTTCTTCTGCTTCTTCTGATTCACCCTCCAGACTTCACCTTCTCCTTCTCCTTCTTCTGCTTCTTCTGATTCACCCTCCAGACCTCACCTTCTCCTTCTCCTTCTTCTACTTCTTCTGATTCACCCTCCAGACTTCATCTTCTCCTTCTCCTTCTTCTGCTTCTTCTGATTCATCCTCCAGACTTCACCTTCTCCTTCTCCTTCTTCTGCTTCTTCTGATTCTCCCTCCAGACTTCACCTTCTCCTTCTCCTTCTTCTACTTCTTCTGATTCACCCTCCAGACTTCACCTTCTCCTTCTCCTTCTTCTACTTCTTCTGATTCACCCTCCAGTCTTCACCTTCTCCTTCTCCTTCTTCTGTTTCTTCTGCTTCACCCTCCAGACTTCACCTTCTCCTTCTCTTTCTTCTGCTTCTTCTGCTTCACCCTCCAGACTTCACCTTCTCCTTCTCCTTCTTCTGATTCTTCTGATTCACCCTCCAGACTTCACCTTCTCTATCTCCTTCTTCTGCTTCTTCTGATTCACCCTCCTGACTTCACCTTCTCCTTCTCCTTCTTCTACTTCTTCTGATTCACCCTCCAGACTTCACCTTCTCCTTCTCCTTCTTCTACTTCTTCTGATTCACCCTCCAGACTTCACCTTCTCCTTCTCCTTCTTCTGCTTCTTCTGATTCACCCTCCTGACTTCACCTTCTCCTTCTCCTTCTTCTACATCTTCTGATTCACCCTCCTGACTCCACCTTCTCCTTCTCCTTCTTCTACTTCTTCTGATTCACCCTCCAGACTTCACCTTCTCCTTCTCCTTCTTCTGCTTCTTCTGATTCACCCTCCAGACTTCACCTTCTCATTCTCCTTCTTCTGCTTCTTCTGCTGCGCCCTCCAGACTTCACCTTCTCCTTCTCCTTCTTCTGCTTCTTCTGCTTCACACTCCAGACTTCACCTTCTCCTTCTCCTTCTTCTGCTTCCTCTGCTGCGCCCTCCAGGCTTCACCTTCTCCTTCTCCTTCTTCTGCTTCTTCTGCTTCACCGTCCTGACTTCACATTCTCCTTCTCCTTCTTCTACTTCTTCTGCTACACCCCCCTGACTTCACCTGCTCCTTCTCCTTCTTCTGCTTCTTCTGATTCACCCTCCTAACTTCACCTTCTCCTTCTCCTTCTTCTGCTTCTTCTGATTCACCCTCCTGACTTCACCTTCTCCTTCTCCTTCTTCTGCTTCTTCTGATTCACCCTCCAGACTTCACCTTCTCCTTCTCCTTCTTCTGCTTCTTCTGATTCACCCTCCAGACTTCACCTTCTCCTCTTCCTTCTTCTGCTTCTTCTGATTCACCCTCCAGACCTCACCTTCTCCTTCTCCTTCTTCTACTTCTTCTGATTCACCCTCCAGACTTCATTTTCTCCTTCTCCTTCTTCTGCTTCTTCTGATTCACCCTCCAGACTTCACCTTCTCCTTCTCCTTCTTCTGCTTCTTCTGATTCACCCTCCAGACTTCACCTTCTCCTTCTCCTTCTTCTACTTCTTCTGATTCACCCTCCAGACTTCACCTTCTCCTTCTCCTTCTTCTACTTCTTCTGATTCACCCTCCAGTCTTCACCTTCTCCTTCTCCTTCTTCTGTTTCTTCTGCTTCACCCTCCAGACTTCACCTTCTCCTTCTCTTTCTTCTGCTTCTTCTGCTTCACCCTCCAGACTTCACCTTCTCCTTCTCCTTCTTCTGATTCTTCTGATTCAACCTCCAGACTTCACCTTCTCTATCTCCTTCTTCTGCTTCTTCTGATTCACCCTCCTGACGTCACCTTCGCCTTCACCTTCTTCTACTTCTTCTGATTCACCCTCCTGACTTCACCTTCTCCTTCTCCTTCTTCTACTTCTTCTGCTTCACCCTCCAGACTTCACCTTCTCCTTCTCCTTCTTCTACTTCTTCTGATTCACCCTCCAGACTTCACCTTCTCCTTCTCCTTCTTCTGCTTCTTCTGATTCACCCTCCAGACTTAACCTTCTCCTTCTCCTTATTCTGCTTCTTCTGATTCACCCTCCAGACTTCACCTTCTCCTTCTCCTTCTTCTGCTTCTTCTGATTCACCCTCCAGACTTCACCTTCTCCTTCTCCTTCTTCTGCTTCTTCTGATTCACCCTCCAGACTTCACCTTCTCCTTCTCCTTCTTCTACTTCTTCTGATTCACCCTCCAGACTTCACCTTCTCCTTCTCCTTCTTCTGCTTCTTCTGGTTCACCCTCCTGACTTCACCTTCTCCTTGTCCTTCTTCTACATCTTCTGATTCACCCTCCTGACTTCACCTTCTCCTTCTCCTTCTTCTACTTCTTCTGCTTCACCCTCCAGACTTCACCTTCTCCTTCTCCTTCTTCTACTTCTTCTGATTCACCCTCCAGACTTCACCTTCTTCTTCTCCTTCTTCTACTTCTTCTGATTCACCCTCCAGACTTCACCTTCTCCTTCTCCTTCTTCTACTTCTTCTGATTCACCCTCCAGACTTCACCTTCTCCTTCTCCTTCTTCTGCTTCTTCTGATTCACCCTCCAGACTTCACCTTCTCCTTCTCCTTATTCTGCTTCTTCTGAATCACCCTCCAGACTTCACCTTCTCCTTCTCCTTCTTCTGCTTCTTCTGATTCACCCTCCAGACTTCACCTTCTCCTTCTCCTTCTTCTGCTTCTTCTGATTCACCCTCCAGACTTCACCTTCTCCTTCTCCTTCTTCTACGTCTTCCGATTCACCCTCCAGACTTCACCTTCTCCATCTCCTTCTTCTGCTTCTTCTGATTCACCCTCCAGACTTCACCTTCTCCTTCTCCTTCATCTACTTCTTCTGATTCACCCTCCAGACTTCACCTTCTCCTTCTCCTTCTTCTGCTTCTTCTGATTCACCCTCCAGACTTCACCTTCTCCTTCTCCTTCTTCTGCTTCTTCTGATTCACCCTCCAGACTTCACCTTCTCCTTCTCCTTCTTCTACTTCTTCTGATTCACCCTCCAGACTTCACCTTCTCCTTCTTCTGCTTCTTCTGATTCACCCTCCAGACTTTACCTTCTCCTTCTCCTTCGTCTACTTCTTCTGATTCACCCTCCAGACTACACCTTCTCCTTCTCCTTCTTCTACTTCTTCTGATTCACCCTCCAGACTTCACCTTCTCCTGCTCCTTCTTCTGTTTCTTCTGATTCACCCTAAAGACTTCATCTTCTCCTTCTCCTTCTTCTACTTCTTCTGATTCACCCTCCAGACTTCACCTTCTCCTTCTCCTTCTTCTGCTTCTTCTGATTCACCCTCCAGACTTCAACTTCTCCTTCTCCTTCTTCTACTTCTTCTGATTCACCCTCCAGACTTCACCTTCTCCTTCTCCTTCTTCTACTTCTTCCGATTCACCCTCCAGACATCATCTTCTCCTTCTCCTTCTTCTGCTTCTTCTGATTCACCCTCCAGACTTCACCTTCTCCTTCTCCTTCTTCTGCTTCTTCTGATTCACCCTCCAGACTTCACCTTCTCCTTCTCCTTCTTCTACTTCTTCTGATTCACCCTCCAGACTTCACCTTCTCCTTCTCCTTCTTCTACTTCTTCTGATTCACCCTCCAGTCTTCACCTTCTCCTTCTCCTTCTTCTGTTTCTTCTGCTTCACCCTCCAGACTTCACCTTCTCCTTCTCTTTCTTCTGCTTCCTCTGATTCACCCTCCAGACTTCACCTTCTCCTTCTCCTTCTTCTGATTCTTCTGATTCACCCTCCAGACTTCACCTTCTCCTTCTCCTTCTTCTGCTTCTTCTAATTCACCCTCCTGACTTCACCTTCTCCTTCTGCTTCTTCTACTTCTTCTGATTCACCCTCCTGACTTCACCTTCTCCTTCTCCTTCTTCTGCTTCTTCTGATTCACCCTCCAGACTTCACCTTCTCCTTCTCCTTATTCTGCTTCTTCTGATTCACCCTCCAGACTTCACCTTCTCCTTCTCCTTCTTCTGATTCTTCTGATTCACCCTCCAGACTTCACCTTCTCCTTCTCCATCTTCTGCTTCTTCTGATTCACCCTCCTGACTTCACCTTCTCCTTCTCCTTCTTCTACTTCTTCTGATTCACCCTCCTGACTTCACCTTCTCCTTCTCCATCTTCTACTTCTTCTGCTTCACCCTCCAGACTTCAACTTCTCCTTCTCCTTCTTCTACTTCTTCTGATTCACCCTCCAGACTTCACCTTCTCCTTCTCCTTCTTCTGCTTCTTCTGATTCACCCTCCAGACTTCACCTTCTCCTTCTCCTTCTTCTGCTTCTTCTGATTCACCCTCCAGACTTCACCTTCTCCTTCTCCTTCTTCTACTTCTTCTGATTCACCCTCCAGACATCACCTTCTCCTTCTCCTTCTTCTGCTTCTTCTGATTCACCCTCCAGACTTCAACTTCTCCTTCTCCTTCGTCTACTTCTTCTGATTCACCCTCCGGACTTCATCTTCTCCTTCTCCTTCTTCTGCTTCTTCTGATTCACCCTCCAGACTTCACCTTCTCCTTCTCCTTCTTCTGCTTCTTCTGATTCACCCTCCAGACTTCAACTTCTCCTTCTCCTTCTTCTACTTCTTCTGATTCACCCTCCAGACTTCACCTTCTCCTTCTCCTTCTTCTACTTCTTCTGATTCACCCTCCAGTCTTCACCTTCTCCTTCTCCTTCTACTGTTTCTTCTGCTTCACCCTCCAGACTTCACCTTCTCCTTCTCTTTCTTCTGCTTCTTCTGATTCACCCTCCAGACTTCACCTTCTCCTTCTCCTTCTTCTGATTCTTCTGATTCACCCTCCAGACTTCACCTTCTCCTTCTCCTTCTTCTGCTTCATCTGATTCACCCTCCTGACTTCACCTTCTCCTTCTCCTTCTTCTACTTCTTCTGATTCACCCTCCTGACTTCACCTTCTCCTTCTCCTTCTTCTACTTCTTCTGCTTCACCCTCCAGACTTCACCTTCTCCTTCTCCTTCTTCTACTTCTTCTAATTCACCCTCCAGACTTCACCTTCTCCTTCTCCTTCTTCTGCTTCTTCTGATTCACCCTCCAGACTTCACCTTCTCATTCTCCTTCTTCTGCTTCTTCTGCTGCGCCCTCCAGACTTCACCTTCTCCTTCTCCTTCTTCTGCTTCTTCTGCTTCACACTCCAGACTTCACCTTCTCCTTCTCCTTCTTCTGCTTCTTCTGCTGCGCCCTCCAGGCTTCACCTTCTCCTTCTCCTTCTTCTGCTTCTTCTGCTTCATCGTCCTGACTTCACCTTCTCCTTCTCCTTCTTCTACTTCTTCTGCTACACCCCCCTGACTTCACCTGCTCCTTCTCCTTTTTCTGCTTCTTCTGATTCACCCTCCTAACTTCACCTTCTCCTTCTGCTTCTTCTGCTTCTTCTGATTCACCCTCCTGACTTCACCTTCTCCTTCTCCTTCTTCTGCTTCTTCTGATTCACCCTCCAGACTTCACCTTCTCCTTCTCCTTCTTCTGCTTCTTCTGATTCACCCTCCAGACTTCACCTTCTCCTTCTCCTTCTTCTGCTTCTTCTGATTCACCCTCCAGACCTCACCTTCTCCTTCTCCTTCTTCTACTTCTTCTGATTCACCCTCCAGACTTCATCTTCTCCTTCTCCTTCTTCTGCTTCTTCTGATTCACCCTCCAGACTTCACCTTCTCCTTCTCCTTCTTCTACTTCTTCTGATTCACCCTATAGACTTCACCTTCTCCTTCTCCTTCTTCTACTTCTTCTGATTCACCCTCCAGTCTTCACCTTCTCCTTCTCCTTCTTCTGTTTCTTCTGCTTCACCCTCCAGACTTCACCTTCTCCTTCTCTTTCTTCTACTTCTTCTGATCCACCCTCCAGTCTTCACCTTCTCCTTCTCCTTCTTCTGTTTCTTCTGCTTCACCCTCCAGACTTCACCTTCTCCTTCTCCTTCTTCTGCTTCTTCTGATTCACCCTCCAGACTTCACCTTCTCCTTCTCCTTCTTCTACTTCTTCTGATTCACCCGCCAGACTTCACCTTCTCCTTCTCCTTCTTCTACTTCTTCTGATTCACCCTCCAGACTTCACCTTCTCCTTCTTCTGCTTCTTCTGATTCACCCTCCAGACTTTACCTTCTCCTTCTCCTTCGTCTACTTCTTCTGATTCACCCTCCAGACTACACCTTCTCCTTCTCCTTCTTCTACTTCTTCTGATTCACCCTCCAGACTTCACCTTCTCCTGCTCCTTCTTCTGTTTCTTCTGATTCACCCTCCAGACTTCATCTTCTCCTTCTCCTTCTACTTCTTCTGATTCACCCTCCAGACTTCACCTTCTCCTTCTCCTTCTTCTACCTCTTCTGATTCACCCTCCAGACTTCATCTTCTCCTTCTCCTTCTTCTGCTTCTTCTGATTCACCCTCCAGACTTCACCTTCTCCTTCTCCTTCTTCTGCTTCTTCTGATTCAACCTCCAGACTTCAACTTCTCCTTCTCCTTCTTCTACTTCTTCTGATTCACCCTCCAGACTTCACCTTCTCCTTCTCCTTCTTCTACTTCTTCCGATTCACCCTCCAGACTTCATCTTCTCCTTCTCCTTCTTCTGCTTCTTCTGATTCACCCTCCAGACTTCACCTTCTCCTTCTCCTTCTTCTGCTTCTTCTGATTCACCCTCCAGACTTCACCTTCTCCTTCTCCTTCTTCTACTTCTTCTGATTCACCCTCCAGACTTCACCTTCTCCTTCTCCTTCTTCTACTTCTTCTGATTCACCCTCCAGTCTTCACCTTCTCCTTCTCCTTCTTCTGTTTCTTCTGCTTCTCCCTCCAGACTTCACCTTCTCCTTCTCTTTCTTCTGCTTCTTCTGATTCACCCTCCAGACTTCACCTTCTCCTTCTCCTTCTTCTGATTCTTCTGATTCACCCTCCAGACTTCACCTTCTCCTTCTCCTTCTTCTGCTTCTTCTGATTCACCCTCCTGACTTCACCTTCTCCTTCTGCTTCTTCTACTTCTTCTGATTCACCCTCCTGACTTCACCTTCTCCTTCTCCTTCTTCTACTTCTTCTGCTTCACCCTCCAGACTTCACCTTCTCCTTCTCCTTCTTCTACTTCTTCTGATTCACCCTCCAGACTTCACCTTGTCCTTCTCCTTCTTCTGCTTCTTCTGATTCACCCTCCAGACTTCACCTTCTCCTTCTCCTTATTCTGCTTCTTCTGATTCACCCTCCAGACTTCACCTTCTCCTTCTCCTTATTCTGCTTCTTTTGATTCACCCTCCAGACTTCACCTTCTCCTTCTCCTTCCTCTGCTTCTTCTGATTCACACTCCCGACTTCACCTTCTCCTTCTCCTTCTTCTGATTCTTCTGATTCACCCTCCAGACTTCACCTTCTCCTTCTCCATCTTCTGCTTCTTCTGATTCACCCTCCTGACTTCACCTTCTCCTTCTCCTTCTTCTACTTCTTCTGATTCACCCTCCTGACTTCACCTTCTCCTTCTCCATCTTCTACTTCTTCTGCTTCACCCTCCAGACTTCAACTTCTCCTTCTCCTTCTTCTACTTCTTCTGATTCACCCTCCAGACTTCACCTTCTCCTTCTCCTTCTTCTGCTTCTTCTGATTCACCCTCCAGACTTCACCTTCTCCTTCTCCTTCTTCTGCTTCTTCTGATTCACCCTCCAGACTTCACCTTCTCCTTCTCCTTCTTCTACTTCTTCTGATTCACCCTCCAGACTTCACCTTCTCCTTCTCCTTCTTCTGCTTCTTCTGATTCACCCTCCAGACTTCAACTTCTCCTTCTCCTTCGTCTACTTCTTGTGATTCACCCTCCAGACTTCATCTTCTCCTTCTCCTTCTTCTGCTTCTTCTGATTCACCCTCCAGACTTCACCTTCTCCTTCTCCTTCTTCTGCTTCTTCTGATTCACCCTCCAGACTTCAACTTCTCCTTCTCCTTCTTCTACTTCTTCTGATTCACTCTCCAGACTTCACCTTCTCCTTCTCCTTCTTCTACTTCTTCTGATTCACCCTCCAGTCTTCACCTTCTCCTTCTCCTTCTTCTGTTTCTTCTGCTTCACCCTCCAGACTTCACCTTCTCCTTCTCTTTCTTCTGCTTCTTCTGATTCACCCTCCAGACTTCACCTTCTCCTTCTCCTTCTTCTGAATCTTCTGATTCACCCTCCAGACTTCACCTTCTCCTTCTCCTTCTTCTGCTTCTTCTGATTCACCCTCCTGACTTCACCTTCTCCTTCTCCTTCTTCTACTTCTTCTGATTCACCCTCCTGACTTCACCTTCTCCTTCTCCTTCTTCTACTTCTTCTGCTTCACCCTCCAGACTTCACCTTCTCCTTCTCCTTCTTCTACTTCTTCTGATTCACCCTCCAGACTTCACCTTCTCCTTCTCCTTCTTCTGCTTCTTCTGATTCACCCTCCAGACTTCACCTTCTCTTTCTCCTTCTTCTGCTTCTTCTGCTGCGCCCTCCAGACTTCACCTTCTCCTTCTCCTTCTTCTGCTTCTTCTGCTTCACACTCCAGACTTCACCTTCTCCTTCTCCTTCTTCTGCTTCTTCTGCTGCGCCCTCCAGGCTTCACCTTCTCCTTCTCCTTCTTCTGCTTCTTCTGCTTCATCGTCCTGACTTCACCTTCCCCTTCTCCTTCTTCTACTTCTTCTGCTACACCCCCCTGACTTCACCTGCTCCTTCTCCTTTTTCTGCTTCTTCTGATTCACCCTCCTAACTTCACCTTCTCCTTCTCCTTCTTCTGCTTCTTCTGATTCACCCTCCTGACTTCACCTTCTCCTTTTCCTTCTTCTGCTTCTTCTGATTCACCCTCCAGACTTCACCTTCTCCTTCTCCATCTTCTACTTCTTCTGCTTCACCCTCCAGACTTCAACTTCTCCTTCTCCTTCTTCTACTTCTTCTGATTCACCCTCCAGACTTCACCTTCTCCTTTTCCTTCTTCTGATTCTTCTGATTCACCCTCCAGACTTCACCTTCTCCTTCTCCTTCTTCTGCTTCTTCTAATTCACCCTCCTGACTTCACCTTCTCCTTCTGCTTCTTCTACTTCTTCTGATTCACCCTCCTGACTTCACCTTCTCCTTCTCCTTCTTCTGCTTCTTCTGATTCACCCTCCAGACTTCACCTTCTCCTTCTCCTTATTCTGCTTCTTCTGATTCACCCTCCAGACTTCACCTTCTCCTTCTCCTTCTTCTGATTCTTCTGATTCACCCTCCAGACTTCACCTTCTCCTTCTCCATCTTCTGCTTCTTCTGATTCATCCTCCTGACTTCACCTTCTCCTTCTCCTTCTTCTACTTCTTCTGATTCACCCTCCTGACTTCACCTTCTCCTTCTCCATCTTCTACTTCTTCTGCTTCACCCTCCAGACTTCAACTTCTCCTTCTCCTTCTTCTACTTCTTCTGATTCACCCTCCAGACTTCACCTTCTCCTTCTCCTTCTTCTGCTTCTTCTGATTCACCCTCCAGACTTCACCTTCTCCTTCTCCTTCTTCTGCTTCTTCTGATTCACCCTCCAGACTTCACCTTCTCCTTCTCCTTCTTCTACTTCTTCTGATTCACCCTCCAGACATCACCTTCTCCTTCTCCTTCTTCTGCTTCTTCTGATTCACCCTCCAGACTTCAACTTCTCCTTCTCCTTCGTCTACTTCTTCTGATTCACCCTCCGGACTTCATCTTCTGCTTCTCCTTCTTCTGCTTCTTCTGATTCACCCTCCAGACTTCACCTTCTCCTTCTCCTTCTTCTGCTTCTTCTGATTCACCCTCCAGACTTCAACTTCTCCTTCTCCTTCTTCTACTTCTTCTGATTCACCCTCCAGACTTCACCTTCTCCTTCTCCTTCTTCTACTTCTTCTGATTCACCCTCCAGTCTTCACCTTCTCCTTCTCCTTCTACTGTTTCTTCTGCTTCACCCTCCAGACTTCACCTTCTCCTTCTCTTTCTTCTGCTTCTTCTGATTCACCCTCCAGACTTCACCTTCTCCTTCTCCTTCTTCTGATTCTTCTGATTCACCCTCCAGACTTCACCTTCTCCTTCTCCTTCTTCTGCTTCTTCTGATTCACCCTCCTGACTTCACCTTCTCCTTCTCCTTCTTCTACTTCTTCTGATTCACCCTCCTGACTTCACCTTCTCCTTCTCCTTCTTCTACTTCTTCTGCTTCACCCTCCAGACTTCACCTTCTCCTTCTCCTTCTTCTACTTCTTCTGATTCACCCTCCAGACTTCACCTTCTCCTTCTCCTTCTTCTGCATCTTCTGATTCACCCTCCAGACTTCACCTTCTCATTCTCCTTCTTCTGCTTCTTCTGCTGCGCCCTCCAGACTTCACCTTCTCCTTCTCCTTCTTCTGCTTCTTCTGCTTCACACTCCAGACTTCACCTTCTCCTTCTCCTTCTTCTGCTTCTTCTGCTGCGCCCTCCAGGCTTCACCTTCTCCTTCTCCTTCTTCTGCTTCTTCTGCTTCATCGTCCTGACTTCACCTTCTCCTTCTCCTTCTTCTACTTCTTCTGCTACACCCCCCTGACTTCACCTGCTCCTTCTCCTTTTTCTGCTTCTTCTGATTCACCCTCCTAACTTCACCTTCTCCTTCTCCTTCTTCTGCTTCTTCTGATTCACCCTCCTGACTTCACCTTCTCCTTCTCCTTCTTCTGCTTCTTCTGATTCACCCTCCAGACTTCACCTTCTCCTTCTCCTTCTTCTGCTTCTTCTGATTCACCCTCCAGACTTCACCTTCTCCTTCTCCTTCTTCTGCTTCTTCTGATTCACCCTCCAGACCTCACCTTCTCCTTCTCCTTCTTCTACTTCTTCTGATTCACCCTCCAGACTTCATCTTCTCCTTCTCCTTCTTCTGCTTCTTCTGATTCACCCTCCAGACTTCACCTTCTCCTTCTCCTTCTTCTACTTCTTCTGATTCACCCTATAGACTTCACCTTCTCCTTCTCCTTCTTCTACTTCTTCTGATTCACCCTCCAGTCTTCACCTTCTCCTTCTCCTTCTTCTGTTTCTTCTGCTTCACCCTCCAGACTTCACCTTCTCCTTCTCTTTCTTCTACTTCTTCTGATTCACCCTCCAGTCTTCACCTTCTCCTTCTCCTTCTTCTGTTTCTTCTGCTTCACCCTCCAGACTTCACCTTCTCCTTCTCCTTCTTCTGCTTCTTCTGATTCACCCTCCAGACTTCACCTTCTCCTTCTCCTTCTTCTACATCTTCTGATTCACCCGCCAGACTTCACCTTCTCCTTCTCCTTCTTCTACTTCTTCTGATTCACCCTCCAGACTTCACCTTCTCCTTCTTCTGCTTCTTCTGATTCACCCTCCAGACTTTACCTTCTCCTTCTCCTTCGTCTACTTCTTCTGATTCACCCTCCAGACTACACCTTCTCCTTCTCCTTCTTCTACTTCTTCTGATTCACCCTCCAGACTTCACCTTCTCCTGCTCCTTCTTCTGTTTCTTCTTATTCACCCTCCAGACTTCATCTTCTCCTTCTCCTTCTTCTACTTCTTCTGATTCACCCTCCAGACTTCACCTTCTCCTTCTCCTTCTTCTACCTCTTCTGATTCACCCTCCAGACTTCATCTTCTCCTTCTCCTTCTTCTGCTTCTTCTGATTCACCCTCCAGACTTCACCTTCTCCTTCTCCTTCTTCTGCTTCTTCTGATTCACCCTCCAGACTTCAACTTCTCCTTCTCCTTCTTCTACTTCTTCTGATTCACCCTCCAGACTTCACCTTCTCCTTCTCCTTCTTCTACTTCTTCCGATTCACCCTCCAGACTTCATCTTCTCCTTCTCCTTCTTCTGCTTCTTCTGATTCACCCTCCAGACTTCACCTTCTCCTTCTCCTTCTTCTGCTTCTTCTGATTCACCCTCCAGACTTCACCTTCTCCTTCTCCTTCTTCTACTTCTTCTGATTCACCCTCCAGACTTCACCTTCTCCTTCTCCTTCTTCTACTTCTTCTGATTCACCCTCCAGTCTTCACCTTCTCCTTCTCCTTCTTCTGTTTCTTCTGCTTCTCCCTCCAGACTTCACCTTCTCCTTCTCTTTCTTCTGCTTCTTCTGATTCACCCTCCAGACTTCACCTTCTCCTTCTCCTTCTTCTGATTCTGCTGATTCACCCTCCAGACTTCACCTTCTCCTGCTCCTTCTTCTGCTTCTTCTGATTCACCCTCCTGACTTCACCTTCTCCTTCTGCTTCTTCTCCTTCTTCTGATTCACCCTCTTGACTTCACCTTCTCCTTCTCCTTCTTCTACTTCTTCTGCTTCACCCTCCAGAATTCACCTTCTCCTTCTCCTTCTTCTACTTCTTCTGATTCACCCTCCAGACTTCACCTTCTCCTTCTCCTTCTTCTGCTTCTTCTGATTCACCCTCCAGACTTCACCTTCTCCTTCTCCTTATTCTGCTTCTTCTGATTCACCCTCCAGACTTCACCTTCTCCTTCTCCTTATTCAGCTTCTTTTGATTCACCCTCCAGACTTCACCTTCTCCTTCTCCTTCCTCTGCTTCTTCTGATTCACCCTCCAGACTTCACCTTCTCCTTCTCCTTCTTCTGATTCTTCTGATTCACCCTCCAGACTTCACCTTCTCCTTCTCCATCTTCTGCTTCTTCTGATTCACCCTCCTGACTTCACCTTCTCCTTCTCCTTCTTCTACTTCTTCTGATTCACCCTCCTGACTTCACCTTCTCCTTCTCCATCTTCTACTTCTTCTGCTTCACCCTCCAGACTTCAACTTCTCCTTCTCCTTCTTCTACTTCTTCTGATTCACCCTCCAGACTTCACCTTCTCCTTCTCCTTCTTCTGCTTCTTCTGATTCACCCTCCAGACTTCACCTTCTCCTTCTCCTTCTTCTGCTTCTTCTGATTCACCCTCCAGACTTCACCTTCTCCTTCTCCTTCTTCTACTTCTTCTGATTCACCCTCCAGACTTCACCTTCTCCTTCTCCTTCTTCTGCTTCTTCTGATTCACCCTCCAGACTTCAACTTCTCCTTCTCCTTCGTCTACTTCTTGTGATTCACCCTCCAGACTTCATCTTCTCCTTCTCCTTCTTCTGCTTCTTCTGATTCACCCTCCAGACTTCACCTTCTCCTTCTCCTTCTTCTGCTTCTTCTGATTCACCCTCCAGACTTCAACTTCTCCTTCTCCTTCTTCTACTTCTTCTGATTCACCCTCCAGACTTCACCTTCTCCTTCTCCTTCTTCTACTTCTTCTGATTCACCCTCCAGTCTTCACCTTCTCCTTCTCCTTCTTCTGTTTCTTCTGCTTCACCCTCCAGACTTCACCTTCTCCTTCTCTTTCTTCTGCTTCTTCTGATTCACCCTCCAGACTTCACCTTCTCCTTCTCCTTCTTCTGAATCTTCTGATTCACCCTCCAGACTTCACCTTCTCCTTCTCCTTCTTCTGCTTCTTCTGATTCACCCTCCTGACTTCACCTTCTCCTTCTCCTTCTTCTACTTCTTCTGATTCACCCTCCTGACTTCACCTTCTCCTTCTCCTTCTTCTACTTCTTCTGCTTCGCCCTCCAGACTTCACCTTCTCCTTCTCCTTCTTCTACTTCTTCTGATTCACCCTCCAGACTTCACCTTCTCCTTCTCCTTCTTCTGCTTCTTCTGATTCACCCTCCAGACTTCACCTTCTCTTTCTCCTTCTTCTGCTTCTTCTGCTGCGCCCTCCAGACTTCACCTTCTCCTTCTCCTTCTTCTGCTTCTTCTGCTTCACACTCCAGACTTCACCTTCTCCTTCTCCTTCTTCTGCTTCTTCTGCTGCGCCCTCCAGGCTTCACCTTCTCCTTCTCCTTCTTCTGCTTCTTCTGCTTCATCGTCCTGACTTCACCTTCTCCTTCTCCTTCTTCTACTTCTTCTGCTACACCCCCCTGACTTCACCTGCTCCTTCTCCTTTTTCTGCTTCTTCTGATTCACCCTCCTAACTTCACCTTCTCCTTCTCCTTCTTCTGCTTCTTCTGATTCACCCTCCTGACTTCACCTTCTCCTTTTCCTTCTTCTGCTTCTTCTGATTCACCCTCCAGACTTCACCTTCTCCTTCTCCTTCTTCTGCTTCTTCTGATTCACCCTCCAGACTTCACCTTCTCCTTCTCCTTCTTCTGCTTCTTCTGATTCACCCTCCAGACCTCACCTTCTCCTTCTCCTTCTTCTACTTCTTCTGATTCACCCTCCAGACTTCATCTTCTCCTTCTCCTTCTTCTGCTTCTTCTGATTCACCCTCCAGACTTCACATTCTCCTTCTCCGTCTTCTGCTTCTTCTGATTCACCCTCCAGACTTCACCTTCTCCTTCTCCTTCTTCTACTTCTTCTGATTCACCCTATAGACTTCACCTTCTCCTTCTCCTTCTTCTACTTCTTCTGATTCACCCTCCAGTCTTCACCTTCTCCTTCTCCTTCTTCTGTTTCTTCTGCTTCACCCTCCAGACTTCACCTTCTCCTTCTCTTTCTTCTGCTTCTTCTGCTTCACCCTCCAGACTTCACCTTCTCCTTCTCCTTCTTCTGATTCTTCTGATTCACCCTCAAGACTTCACCTTCGATATCTCCTTCTTCTGCTTCTTCTGATTCACCCTCCTGACTTCACCTTCTCCTTCTCCTTCTTCTACTTCTTCTGATTCACCCTCCTGACTTCACCTTCTCCTTCTCCTTCTTCTACTTCTTCTGCTTCACCCTCCAGACTTCACCTTCTCCTTCTCCTTCTTCTACTTCTTCTGATTCACCCTCCTGACTTCACCTTCTCCTTCTGCTTCTTCTCCTTCTTCTGATTCACCCTCTTGACTTCACCTTCTCCTTCTCCTTCTTCTACTTCTTCTGCTTCACCCTCCAGAATTTACCTTCTCCTTCTCCTTCTTCTACTTCTTCTGATTCACCCTCCAGACTTCACCTTCTCCTTCTCCTTCTTCTGCTTCTTCTGATTCACCCTCCAGACTTCACCTTCTCCTTCTCCTTATTCTGCTTCTTCTGATTCACCCTCCAGACTTCACCTTCTCCTTCTCCTTATTCAGCTTCTTTTGATTCACCCTCCAGACTTCACCTTCTCCTTCTCCTTCCTCTGCTTCTTCTGATTCACCCTCCAGACTTCACCTTCTCCTTCTCCTTCTTCTGATTCTTCTGATTCACCCTCCAGACTTCACCTTCTCCTTCTCCATCTTCTGCTTCTTCTGATTCACCCTCCTGACTTCACCTTCTCCTTCTCCTTCTTCTACTTCTTCTGATTCACCCTCCTGACTTCACCTTCTCCTTCTCCATCTTCTACTTCTTCTGCTTCACCCTCCAGACTTCAACTTCTCCTTCTCCTTCTTCTACTTCTTCTGATTCACCCTCCAGACTTCACCTTCTCCTTCTCCTTCTTCTGCTTCTTCTGATTCACCCTCCAGACTTCACCTTCTCCTTCTCCTTCTTCTGCTTCTTCTGATTCACCCTCCAGACTTCACCTTCTCCTTCTCCTTCTTCTACTTCTTCTGATTCACCCTCCAGACTTCACCTTCTCCTTCTCCTTCTTCTGCTTCTTCTGATTCACCCTCCAGACTTCAACTTCTCCTTCTCCTTCGTCTACTTCTTGTGATTCACCCTCCAGACTTCATCTTCTCCTTCTCCTTCTTCTGCTTCTTCTGATTCACCCTCCAGACTTCACCTTCTCCTTCTCCTTCTTCTGCTTCTTCTGATTCACCCTCCAGACTTCAACTTCTCCTTCTCCTTCTTCTACTTCTTCTGATTCACCCTCCAGACTTCACCTTCTCCTTCTCCTTCTTCTACTTCTTCTGATTCACCCTCCAGTCTTCACCTTCTCCTTCTCCTTCTTCTGTTTCTTCTGCTTCACCCTCCAGACTTCACCTTCTCCTTCTCTTTCTTCTGCTTCTTCTGATTCACCCTCCAGACTTCACCTTCTCCTTCTCCTTCTTCTGAATCTTCTGATTCACCCTCCAGACTTCACCTTCTCCTTCTCCTTCTTCTGCTTCTTCTGATTCACCCTCCTGACTTCACCTTCTCCTTCTCCTTCTTCTACTTCTTCTGATTCACCCTCCTGACTTCACCTTCTCCTTCTCCTTCTTCTACTTCTTCTGCTTCGCCCTCCAGACTTCACCTTCTCCTTCTCCTTCTTCTACTTCTTCTGATTCACCCTCCAGACTTCACCTTCTCCTTCTCCTTCTTCTGCTTCTTCTGATTCACCCTCCAGACTTCACCTTCTCTTTCTCCTTCTTCTGCTTCTTCTGCTGCGCCCTCCAGACTTCACCTTCTCCTTCTCCTTCTTCTGCTTCTTCTGCTTCACACTCCAGACTTCACCTTCTCCTTCTCCTTCTTCTGCTTCTTCTGCTGCGCCCTCCAGGCTTCACCTTCTCCTTCTCCTTCTTCTGCTTCTTCTGCTTCATCGTCCTGACTTCACCTTCTCCTTCTCCTTCTTCTACTTCTTCTGCTACACCCCCCTGACTTCACCTGCTCCTTCTCCTTTTTCTGCTTCTTCTGATTCACCCTCCTAACTTCACCTTCTCCTTCTCCTTCTTCTGCTTCTTCTGATTCACCCTCCTGACTTCACCTTCTCCTTTTCCTTCTTCTGCTTCTTCTGATTCACCCTCCAGACTTCACCTTCTCCTTCTCCTTCTTCTGCTTCTTCTGATTCACCCTCCAGACTTCACCTTCTCCTTCTCCTTCTTCTGCTTCTTCTGATTCACCCTCCAGACCTCACCTTCTCCTTCTCCTTCTTCTACTTCTTCTGATTCACCCTCCAGACTTCATCTTCTCCTTCTCCTTCTTCTGCTTCTTCTGATTCACCCTCCAGACTTCACATTCTCCTTCTCCGTCTTCTGCTTCTTCTGATTCACCCTCCAGACTTCACCTTCTCCTTCTCCTTCTTCTACTTCTTCTGATTCACCCTATAGACTTCACCTTCTCCTTCTCCTTCTTCTACTTCTTCTGATTCACCCTCCAGTCTTCACCTTCTCCTTCTCCTTCTTCTGTTTCTTCTGCTTCACCCTCCAGACTTCACCTTCTCCTTCTCTTTCTTCTGCTTCTTCTGCTTCACCCTCCAGACTTCACCTTCTCCTTCTCCTTCTTCTGATTCTTCTGATTCACCCTCAAGACTTCACCTTCGATATCTCCTTCTTCTGCTTCTTCTGATTCACCCTCCTGACTTCACCTTCTCCTTCTCCTTCTTCTACTTCTTCTGATTCACCCTCCTGACTTCACCTTCTCCTTCTCCTTCTTCTACTTCTTCTGCTTCACCCTCCAGACTTCACCTTCTCCTTCTCCTTCTTCTACTTCTTCTGATTCACCCCCCGACTTCACCTTCTCCTTCTCCTTCTTCTGCTTCTTCTGATTCACCCTCCAGACTTCACCTTCTCCTTCTCCTTATTCTGCTTCTTCTGATTCACCCTCCAGACTTCACCTTCTCCTTCTCCTTCTTCTGCTTCTTCTGATTCACCCTCCAGACTTCACCTTCTCCTTCTCCTTCTTCTGCTTCTTCTGATTCACCCTCCAGACCTCACCTTCTCCTTCTCCTTCTTCTACTTCTTCTGATTCACCCTCCAGACTTCATCTTCTCCTTCTCCTTCTTCTGCTTCTTCTGATTCACCCTCCAGACTTCACCTTCTCCTTCTCCTTCTTCGACTTCTTCTGATTCACCCGCCAGACTTCACCTTCTCCTTCTCCTTCTTCTACTTCTTCTGATTCACCCTCCAGACTTCACCTTCTCCTTCTTCTGCTTCTTCTGATTCACCCTCCAGACTTTACCTTCTCCTTCTCCTTCGTCTACTTCTTCTGATTCACCCTCCAGACTACACCTTCTCCTTCTCCTTCTTCTACTTCTTCTGATTCACCCTCCAGACTTCACCTTCTCCTGCTCCTTCTTCTGTTTCTTCTGATTCACCCTCCAGACTTCATCTTCTCCTTCTCCTTCTTCTACTTCTTCTGATTCACCCTCCAGACTTCACCTTCTCCTTCTCCTTCTTCTACCTCTTCTGATTCACCCTCCAGACTTCATCTTCTCCTTCTCCTTCTTCTGCTTCTTCTGATTCACCCTCCAGACTTCACCTTCTCCTTCTCCTTCTTCTGCTTCTTCTGATTCACCCTCCAGACTTCAACTTCTCCTTCTCCTTCTTCTACTTCTTCTGATTCACCCTCCAGACTTCACCTTCTCCTTCTCCTTCTTCTACTTCTTCCGATTCACCCTCCAGACTTCATCTTCTCCTTCTCCTTCTTCTGCTTCTTCTGATTCACCCTCCAGACTTCACCTTCTCCTTCTCCTTCTTCTGCTTCTTCTGATTCACCCTCCAGACTTCACCTTCTCCTTCTCCTTCTTCTACTTCTTCTGATTCACCCTCCAGACTTCACCTTC
This sequence comes from Somniosus microcephalus, assembly GCF_052327205.1. Classification (NCBI taxonomy): domain Eukaryota; kingdom Metazoa; phylum Chordata; class Chondrichthyes; order Squaliformes; family Somniosidae; genus Somniosus; species Somniosus microcephalus. The sequence continues at coordinate 47,095 of NW_028225982.1, forward strand.
TCCTTCTCCTTCTTCTACTTCTTCTGATTCACCCTCCAGTCTTCACCTTCTCCTTCTCCTTCTTCTGTTTCTTCTGCTTCTCCCTCCAGACTTCACCTTCTCCTTCTCTTTCTTCTGTTTCTTCTGATTCACCCTCCAGACTTCACCTTCTCCTTCTCCTTCTTCTGATTCTTCTGATTCACCCTCCAGACTTCACCTTCTCCTTCTCCTTCTTCTGCTTCTTCTGATTCACCCTCCTGACTTCACCTTCTCCTTCTGCTTCTTCTACTTCTTCTGATTCACCCTCCTGACTTCACCTTCTCCTTCTCCTTCTTCTACTTCTTCTGCTTCACCCTCCAGACTTCACCTTCTCCTTCTCCTTCTTCTACTTCTTCTGATTCACCCTCCAGACTTCACCTTCTCCTTCTCCTTCTTCTGCTTCTTCTGATTCACCCTCCAGACTTCACCTTCTCCTTCTCCTTATTCTGCTTCTTCTGATTCACCCTCCAGACTTCACCTTCTCCTTCTCCTTATTCTGCTTCTTTTGATTCACCCTCCAGACTTCACCTTCTCCTTCTCCTTCCTCTGCTTCTTCTGATTCACCCTCCAGACTTCACCTTCTCCTTCTCCTTCTTCTGATTCTTCTGATTCACCCTCCAGACTTCACCTTCTCCTTCTCCATCTTCTGCTTCTTCTGATTCACCCTCCTGACTTCACCTTCTCCTTCTCCTTCTTCTACTTCTTCTGATTCACCCTCCTGACTTCACCTTCTCCTTCTCCATCTTCTACTTCTTCTGCTTCACCCTCCAGACTTCAACTTCTCCTTCTCCTTCTTCTACTTCTTCTGATTCACCCTCCAGACTTCACCTTCTCCTTCTCCTTCTTCTGCTTCTTCTGATTCACCCTCCAGACTTCACCTTCTCCTTCTCCTTCTTCTGCTTCTTCTGATTCACCATCCAGACTTCACCTTCTCCTTCTCCTTCTTCTACTTCTTCTGATTCACCCTCCAGACTTCACCTTCTCCTTCTCCTTCTTCTGCTTCTTCTGATTCACCCTCCAGACTTCAACTTCTCCTTCTCCTTCGTCTACTTCTTGTGATTCACCCTCCAGACTTCATCTTCTCCTTCTCCTTCTTCTGCTTCTTCTGATTCACCCTCCAGACTTCACCTTCTCCTTCTCCTTCTTCTGCTTCTTCTGATTCACCCTCCAGACTTCAACTTCTCCTTCTCCTTCTTCTACTTCTTCTGATTCACCCTCCAGACTTCACCTTCTCCTTCTCCTTCTTCTACTTCTTCTGATTCACCCTCCAGTCTTCACCTTCTCCTTCTCCTTCTTCTGTTTCTTCTGCTTCACCCTCCAGACTTCACCTTCTCCTTCTCTTTCTTCTGCTTCTTCTGATTCACCCTCCAGACTTCACCTTCTCCTTCTCCTTCTTCTGAATCTTCTGATTCACCCTCCAGACTTCACCTTCTCCTTCTCCTTCTTCTGCTTCTTCTGATTCACCCTCCTGACTTCACCATCTCCTTCTCCTTCTTCTACTTCTTCTGATTCACCCTCCTGAATTCACCTTCTCCTTCTCCTTCTTCTACTTCTTCTGCTTCACCCTCCAGACTTCACCTGCTCCTTCTCCTTCTTCTACTTCTTCTGATTCACCCTCCAGACTTCACCTTCTCCTTCTCCTGCTTCTTCTGATTCACCCTCCAGACTTCACCTTCTCTTTCTCCTTCTTCTGCTTCTTCTGCTGCGCCCTCCAGACTTCACCTTCTCCTTCTCCTTCTTCTGCTTCTTCTGCTTCACACTCCAGACTTCACCTTCTCCTTCTCCTTCTTCTGCTTCTTCTGCTGCGCCCTCCAGGCTTCACCTTCTCCTTCTCCTTCTTCTGCTTCTTCTGCTTCATCGTCCTGACTTCACCTTCTCCTTCTCCTTCTTCTACTTCTTCTGCTACACCCCCCTGACTTCACCTGCTCCTTCTCCTTTTTCTGCTTCTTCTGATTCACCCTCCTAACTTCACCTTCTCCTTCTCCTTCTTCTGCTTCTTCTGATTCACCCTCCTGACTTCACCTTCTCCTTTTCCTTCTTCTGCTTCTTCTGATTCACCCTCCAGACTTCACCTTCTCCTTCTCCTTCTTCTGCTTCTTCTGATTCACCCTCCAGACTTCACCTTCTCCTTCTCCTTCTTCTGCTTCTTCTGATTCACCCTCCAGACCTCACCTTCTCCTTCTCCTTCTTCTACTTCTTCTGATTCACCCTCCAGACTTCATCTTCTCCTTCTCCTTCTTCTGCTTCTTCTGATTCACCCTCCAGACTTCACATTCTCCTTCTCCTTCTTCTGCTTCTTCTGATTCACCCTCCAGACTTCACCTTCTCCTTCTCCTTCTTCTACTTCTTCTGATTCACCCTCCAGACTTCACCTTCTCCTTCTCCTTCTTCTGCTTCTTCTGATTCACCCTCCAGACTTCACCTTCTCCTTCTCCTTCTTCTACTTCTTCTGATTCACCCTCCAGACTTCACCTTCTCCTTCTCCTTCTTCTGCTTCTTCTGATTCACCCTCCAGACTTCACCTTCTCCTTCTCCTTCGTCTACTTCTTCTGATTCACCCTCCAGACTTCACCTTCTCCTTCTCCTTCTTCTACTTCTTCTGATTCACCCTCCAGACTTCACCTTCTCCTTCTCCTTCTTCTACTTCTTCTGATTCACCCTCCAGTCTTCACCTTCTCCTTCTCCTTCTTCTGTTTCTTCTGCTTCACCCTCCAGACTTCATCTTCTCCTTCTCCTTCTTCTCCTTCTTCTGATTCACCCTCCAGACTTCACCTTCTCCTTCTCCTTCTTCTACTTCTTCTGATTCACCCTCCAGACTTCATCTTCTCCTTCTCCTTCTGCTCCTTCTTCTGATTCACCCTCCAGACTTCACCTTCTCCTTCTCCTTCTTCTGCTTCTTCTGATTCACCCTCCAGACTTCACCTTCTCCTTCTCCTTCTTCTACTTCTTCTGATTCACCCTCCAGACTTCACCTTCTCCTTCTCCTTCTTCTACTTCTTCTGATTCACCCTCCAGTCTTCACCTTCTCCTTCTCCTTCTTCTGTTTCTTCTGCTTCACCCTCCAGACTTCACCTTCTCCTTCTCTTTCTTCTGCTTCTTCTGATTCACCCTCCAGACTTCACCTTCTCCTTCTCCTTCATCTACTTCTTCTGCTTCACCCTCCAGACTTCACCTTCTCCTTCTCCTTCTTCTACTTCTTCTGATTCACCCTCCAGACTTCACCTTCTCCTTCTCCTTATTCTGCTTCTTCTGTTTCATCCTCCAGACTTCACCTTCTACTTCTCCTTCTTCTTCTTCTTCTGATTCACCCTCCAGACTTCACCTTCTCCTTCTCCTTCTTCTGCTTCTTCTGATTCACCCTCCAGACTTCACCTTCTCCTTCTCCTTCTTCTGCTTCTTCTGATTCACCCTCCAGACTTCACCTTCTCCTTCTCCTTCGTCTACTTCTTCTGATTCACCCTCCAGACTACACCTTCTCCTTCTCCTTCTTCTACTTCTTCTGATTCACCCTCCAGACTTCACCTTCTCCTTCTCCTTCTTCTGCTTCTTCTGATTCACCCTCCAGACTTCACCTTCTCCTTCTCCTTCTTCTACTTCTTCTGATTCACCCTAGAGACTTCACCTTCTCCTTCTCCTTCTTCTCCTCTTCTGATTCACCCTCCAGACTTCACCTTCTCCTTCTCCTTATTCTGCTTCTTCTGTTTCACCCTGCAGACTTCACCTTCTCCTTCTCCTTCTTCTGCTTCTTCTGATTCACCCTCCAGACTTCACCTTCTCCTTCTCCTTCTTCTGCTTCTTCTGATTCACCCTCCAGACTTCACCTTCTCCTTCTCCTTCTTCTACTTCTTCTGATTCACCCTCCAGTCTTCACCTTCTCCTTCTCCTTCTTCTGCTTCTTCTGATTCACCCTCCAGACTTCACCTTCTCCTTCTCCTTCGTCTACTTCTTCTGATTCACCCTCCAGACTTCACCTTCTCCTTCTCCTTCTTCTACTTCTTCTGATTCACCCTCCAGACTTCACCTTCTCCTTCTCCTTCTTCTACTTCTTCTGATTCACCCTCCAGTCTTCACCTTCTCCTTCTCCTTCTTCTGTTTCTTCTGCTTCACCCTCCAGACTTCATCTTCTCCTTCTCCTTCTTCTCCTTCTTCTGATTCACCCTCCAGACTTCACCTTCTCCTTCTCCTTCTTCTACTTCTTCTGATTCACCCTCCAGACTTCATCTTCTCCTTCTCCTTCTGCTCCTTCTTCTGATTCACCCTCCAGACTTCACCTTCTCCTTCTCCTTCTTCTGCTTCTTCTGATTCACCCTCCAGACTTCACCTTCTCCTTCTCCTTCTTCTACTTCTTCTGATTCACCCTCCAGACTTCACCTTCTCCTTCTCCTTCTTCTACTTCTTCTGATTCACCCTCCAGTCTTCACCTTCTCCTTCTCCTTCTTCTGTTTCTTCTGCTTCACCCTCCAGACTTCACCTTCTCCTTCTCTTTCTTCTGCTTCTTCTGATTCACCCTCCAGACTTCACCTTCTCCTTCTCCTTCTTCTGATTCTTCTGATTCACCCTCCAGACTTCACCTTCTCCTTCTCCTTCTTCTGCTTCTTCTGATTCACCCTCCAGACCTCACCTTCTCCTTCTCCTTCTTCTACTTCTTCTGATTCACCCTCCTGACTTCACCTTCTCCTTCTCCTTCATCTACTTCTTCTGCTTCACCCTCCAGACTTCACCTTCTCCTTCTCCTTCTTCTACTTCTTCTGATTCACCCTCCAGACTTCACCTTCTCCTTCTCCTTCTTCTACTTCTTCTGATTCACCCTCCAGACTTCACCTTCTCATTCTCCTTCTCCTTCTGCTTCTTCTGATTCACCCTCCAGACTTCACCTTCTCCTTCTCCTTATTCTGCTTCTTCTGATTCACCCTCCAGACTTCACCTTCTCCTTCTCCTTCTTCTGCTTCTTCTGATTCACCCTCCAGACTTCACCTTCTCCTTCTCCTTCTTCTGCTTCTTCTGATTCACCCTCCAGACTTCACCTTCTCCTTCTCCTTCTTCTACTTCTTCTGATTCACCCTCCAGACTTCACCTTCTCCTTCTCCTTCTTCTGCTTCTTCTGATTCACCCTCCAGACTTCACCTTCTCCTTCTCCTTCGTCTACTTCTTCTGATTCACCCTCCAGACTACACCTTCTCCTTCTCCTTCTTCTACTTCTTCTGATTCACCCTCCAGACTTCACCTTCTCCTTCTCCTTCTTCTGTTTCTTCTGATTCACCCTCCAGACTTCATCTTCTCATTCTCCTTCTTCTACTTCTTCTGATTCACCCTCCAGACTTCACCTTCTCCTTCTCCTTCTTCTACTTCTTCTGATTCACCCTCCAGACTTCATCTTCTCCTTCTCCTTCTTCTGCTTCTTCTGATTCACCCTCCAGACTTCAACTTCTCCTTCTCCTTCTTCTGCTTCTTCTGATTCACCCTCCAGACTTCAACTTCTCCTTCTCCTTCTTCTACTTCTTCTGATTCACCCTCCAGACATCACCTTCTCCTTCTCCTTCTTCTACTTCTTCTGATTCACCCTCCAGTCTTCACCTTCTCCTTCTCCTTCTTCTGTTTCTTCTGCTTCACCCTCCAGACTTCACCTTCTCCTTCTCTTTCTTCTGCTTCTTCTGATTCACCCTCCAGACTTCACCTTCTCCTTCTCCTTCTTCTGATTCTTCTGATTCACCCTCCAGACTTCACCTTCTCCTTCTCCTTCTTCTGCTTCTTCTGATTCACCCTCCAGACCTCACCTTCTCCTTCTCCTTCTTCTACTTCTTCTGATTCACCCTCCTGACTTCACCTTCTCCTTCTCCTTCATCTACTTCTTCTGCTTCACCCTCCAGACTTCACCTTCTCCTTCTCCTTCTTCTACTTCTTCTGATTCACCCTCCAGACTTCACCTTCTCCTTCTCCTACTTCTACTTCTTCTGATTCACCCTCCAGACTTCACCTTCTCCTTCTCCTTCTTCTGCTTCTTCTGATTCACCCTCCAGACTTCACCTTCTCCTTCTCCTTATTCTGCATCTTCTGATTCACCCTCCAGACTTCACCTTCTCCTTCTCCTACTTCTGCTTCTTCTGATTCACCCTCCAGACTTCACCTTCTCCTTCTCCTTCTTCTGCTTCTTCTGATTCACCCTCCAGACTTCACCTTCTCCTTCTCCTTCTTCTACTTCTTCTGATTCACCCTCCAGACTTCACCTTCTCCTTCTCCTTCTTCTGCTTCTTCTGATTCACCCTCCAGACTTCACCTTCTCCTTCTCCTTCGTCTACTTCTTCTGATTCACCCTCCAGACTACACCTTCTCCTTCTCCTTCTTCTACTTCTTCTGATTCACCCTCCAGACTTCACCTTCTCCTTCTCCTTCTTCTACTTCTTCTGATTCACCCTCCAGTCTTCACCTTCTCCTTCTCCTTCTTCTGTTTCTTCTGCTTCACCCTCCAGACTTCACCTTCTCCTTCTCTTTCTTCTGCTTCTTCTGATTCACCCTCCAGACTTCACCTTCTCCTTCTCCTTCTTCTGATTCTTCTGATTCACCCTCCAGACTTCACCTTCTCCTTCTCCTTCTTCTGCTTCTTCTGATTCACCCTCCAGACCTCACCTTCTCCTTCTCCTTCTTCTACTTCTTCTGATTCACCCTCCTGACTTCACCTTCTCCTTCTCCTTCATCTACTTCTTCTGCTTCACCCTCCAGACTTCACCTTCTCCTTCTCCTTCTTCTACTTCTTCTGATTCACCCTCCAGACTTCACCTTCTCCTTCTCCTTCTTCTACTTCTTCTGATTCACCCTCCAGACTTCACCTTCTCCTTCTCCTTCTTCTGCTTCTTCTGATTCACCCTCCAGACTTCACCTTCTCCTTCTCCTTATTCTGCTTCTTCTGATTCACCCTCCAGACTTCACCTTCTCCTTCTCCTTCTTCTGCTTCTTCTGATTCACCCTCCAGACTTCACCTTCTCCTTCTCCTTCTTCTGCTTCTTCTGATTCACCCTCCAGACTTCACCTTCTCCTTCTCCTTCTTCTACTTCTTCTGATTCACCCTCCAGACTTCACCTTCTCCTTCTCCTTCTTCTGTTTCTTCTGCTTCAGACTCCAGACTTCACCTTCTCCTTCTCTTTCTTCTGATTCTTCTGATTCACCCTCCAGACTTCACCTTCTCCTTCTCCTTCTTCTGATTCTTCTGATTCACCCTCCAGACTTCACCTTCTCCTTCTCCTTCTTCTGCTTCTTCTGATTCACCCTCCTGGCTTCACCTTCTCCTTTTCCTTCTTCTACTTCTTCTGATTCACCCTCCTGACTTCACCTTCTCCTTCTCCTTCTTCTCCTTCTTCTGCTTCACCCTCCAGACTTCACCTTCTCCTTCTCCTTCTTCTACCTCTTCTGATTCACCCTCCAGACTTCACCTTCTCCTTCTCCTTCTTCTGATTCTTCTGATTCACCCTCCAGACTTCACCTTCTCCTTCTCCTTCTTCTGCTTCTTCTGATTCACCCTCCAGACCTCACCTTCTCCTTCTCCTTCTTCTACTTCTTCTGATTCACCCTCCTGACTTCACTTTCTCCTTCTCCTTCATCTACTTCTTCTGCTTCACCCTCCAGACTTCACCTTCTCCTTCTCCTTCTTCTACTTCTTCTGATTCACCCTCCAGACTTCACCTTCTCCTTCTCCTTCTTCTACTTCTTCTGATTCACCCTCCAGACTTCACCTTCTCCTTCTCCTTCTTCTGCTTCTTCTGATTCACCCTCCAGACTTCACCTTCTCCTTCTCCTTATTCTGCTTCTTCTGATTCACCCTCCAGACTTCACCTTCTCCTTCTCCTTCTTCTGCTTCTTCTGATTCACCCTCCAGACTTCACCTTCTCCTTCTCCTTCTTCTGCTTCTTCTGATTCACCCTCCAGACTTCACCTTCTCCTTCTCCTTCTTCTACTTCTTCTGATTCACCCTCCAGACTTCACCTTCTCCTTCTCCTTCTTCTGCTTCTTCTGATTCACCCTCCAGACTTCACCTTCTCCTTCTCCTTCGTCTACTTCTTCTGATTCACCCTCCAGACTACACCTTCTCCTTCTCCTTCTTCTACTTCTTCTGATTCACCCTCCAGACTTCACCTTCTCCTTCTCCTTCTTCTGTTTCTTCTGATTCACCCTCCAGACTTCATCTTCTCCTTCTCCTTCTTCTACTTCTTCTGATTCACCCTCCAGACTTCACCTTCTCCTTCTCCTTCTTCTGTTTCTTCTGATTCACCCTCCAGACTTCATCTTCTCATTCTCCTTCTTCTACTTCTTCTGATTCAACCTCCAGACTTCACCTTCTCCTTCTCCTTCTTCTACTTCTTCTGATTCACCCTCCAGACTTCATCTTCTCCTTCTCCTTCTTCTGCTTCTTCTGATTCACCCTCCAGACTTCACCTTCTCCTTCTCCTTCTTCTGCTTCTTCTGATTCACCCTCCAGACTTCAACTTCTCCTTCTCCTTCTTCTACTTCTTCTGATTCACCCTCCAGACTTCACCTTCTCCTTCTCCTTCTTCTACTTCTTCTGATTCACCCTCCAGTCTTCACCTTCTCCTTCTCCTTCTTCTGTTTCTTCTGCTTCACCCTCCAGACTTCACCTTCTCCTTCTCTTTCTTCTGCTTCTTCTGATTCACCCTCCAGACTTCACCTTCTCCTTCTCCTTCTTCTGATTCTTCTGATTCACCCTCCAGACTTCACCTTCTCCTTCTCCTTCTTCTGCTTCTTCTGATTCACCCTCCTGACTTCACCTTCTCCTTCTCCTTCTTCTACTTCTTCTGATTCACCCTCCTGACTTCACCTTCTCCTTCTCCTTCTTCTACTTCTTCTGCTTCACCCTCCAGACTTCACCTTCTCCTTCTTCTACTTCTTCTGATTCACCCTCCAGACTTCACCTTCTCCTTCTCCTTCTTCTGCTTCTTCTGATTCACCCTCCAGACTTCACCTTCTCCTTCTCCTTATTCTGCTTCTTCTGTTTCACCCTCCAGACTTCACCTTCTCCTTCTCCTTCTTCTGCTTCTTCTGATTCACCCTCCAGACTTCACCTTCTCCTTCTCCTTCTTCTGCTTCTTCTGATTCACCCTCCAGACTTCACCTTCTCCTTCTTCTACTTCTTCTGATTCACCCTCCAGACTTCACCTTCTCCTTCTCCTTCTTCTGCTTCTTCTGATTCACCCTCCAGACTTCACCTTCTCCTTCTCCTTCGTCTACTTCTTCTGATTCACCCTCCAGACTACACCTTCTCCTTCTCCTTCTTCTACTTCTTCTGATTCACCCTCCAGACTTCACCTTCTCCTTCTCCTTCTTCTACTTCTTCTGATTCACCCTCCAGACTTCATCTTCTCCTTCTCCTTCTTCTCCTTCTTCTGATTCACCCTCCAGACTTCACCTTCTCCTTCTCCTTCTTCTGCTTCTTCTGATTCACCCTCCAGACTTCACCTTCTCCTTCTCCTTCTTCTACTTCTTCTGATTCACCCTCCAGACTTCACCTTCTCCTTCTCCTTCTTCTACTTCTTCTGATTCACCCTCCAGTCTTCACCTTCTCCTTCTCCTTCTTCTGTTTCTTCTGCTTCACCCTCCAGACTTCACCTTCTCCTTCTCTTTCTTCTGCTTCTTCTGATTCACCCTCCAGACTTCACCTTCTCCTTCTCCTTCTTCTGATTCTTCTTATTCACCCTCCAGACTTCACCTTCTCCTTCTCCTTCTTCTGCTTCTTCTGATTCACCCTCCAGACCTCACCTTCTCCTTCTCCTTCTTCTACTTCTTCTGATTCACCCTCCTGACTTCACCTTCTCCTTCTCCTTCATCTACTTCTTCTGCTTCACCCTCCAGACTTCACCTTCTCCTTCTCCTTCTTCTACTTCTTCTGATTCACCCTCCAGACTTCACCTTCTCCTTCTCCTTCTTCTACTTCTTCTGATTCACCCTCCAGACTTCACCTTCTCCTTCTCCTTCTTCTACTTCTTCTGATTCACCCTCCAGACTTCACCTTCTCCTTCTCCTTCTTCTGCTTCTTCTGATTCACCCTCCAGACTTCACCTTCTCCTTCTCCTTATTCTGCTTCTTCTGATTCACCCTCCAGACTTCACCTTCTCCTTCTCCTTCTTCTGCTTCTTCTGATTCACCCTCCAGACTTCACCTTCTCCTTCTCCTTCTTCTGTTTCTTCTGATTCACCCTCCAGACTTCACCTTCTCATTCTCCTTCTTCTACTTCTTCTGATTCACCCTCCAGACTTCACCTTCTCCTTCTCCTTCTTCTACTTCTTCTGATTCACCCTCCAGACTTCATCTTCTCCTTCTCCTTCTTCTGCTTCTTCTGATTCACCCTCCAGACTTCAACTTCTCCTTCTCCTTCTTCTGCTTCTTCTGATTCACCCTCCAGACTTCAACTTCTCCTTCTCCTTCTTCTACTTCTTCTGATTCACCCTCCAGACATCACCTTCTCCTTCTCCTTCTTCTACTTCTTCTGATTCACCCTCCAGTCTTCACCTTCTCCTTCTCCTTCTTCTGTTTCTTCTGCTTCACCCTCCAGACTTCACCTTCTCCTTCTCTTTCTTCTGCTTCTTCTGATTCACCCTCCAGACTTCACCTTCTCCTTCTCCTTCTTCTGATTCTTCTGATTCACCCTCCAGACTTCACCTTCTCCTTCTCCTTCTTCTGCTTCTTCTGATTCACCCTCCAGACCTCACCTTCTCCTTCTCCTTCTTCTACTTCTTCTGATTCACCCTCCTGACTTCACCTTCTCCTTCTCCTTCATCTACTTCTTCTGCTTCACCCTCCAGACTTCACCTTCTCCTTCTCCTTCTTCTACTTCTTCTGATTCACCCTCCAGACTTCACCTTCTCCTTCTCCTACTTCTACTTCTTCTGATTCACCCTCCAGACTTCACCTTCTCCTTCTCCTTCTTCTGCTTCTTCTGATTCACCCTCCAGACTTCACCTTCTCCTTCTCCTTATTCTGCATCTTCTGATTCACCCTCCAGACTTCACCTTCTCCTTCTCCTACTTCTGCTTCTTCTGATTCACCCTCCAGACTTCACCTTCTCCTTCTCCTTCTTCTGCTTCTTCTGATTCACCCTCCAGACTTCACCTTCTCCTTCTCCTTCTTCTACTTCTTCTGATTCACCCTCCAGACTTCACCTTCTCCTTCTCCTTCTTCTGCTTCTTCTGATTCACCCTCCAGACTTCACCTTCTCCTTCTCCTTCGTCTACTTCTTCTGATTCACCCTCCAGACTACACCTTCTCCTTCTCCTTCTTCTACTTCTTCTGATTCACCCTCCAGACTTCACCTTCTCCTTCTCCTTCTTCTGTTTCTTCTGATTCACCCTCCAGACTTCATCTTCTCATTCTCCTTCTTCTACTTCTTCTGATTCACCCTCCAGACTTCACCTTCTCCTTCTCCTTCTTCTACTTCTTCTGATTCACCCTCCAGTCTTCACCTTCTCCTTATCCTTCTTCTGTTTCTTCTGCTTCACCCTCCAGACTTCACCTTCTCCTTCTCTTTCTTCTGCTTCTTCTGATTCACCCTCCAGACTTCACCTTCTCCTTCTCCTTCTTCTGATTCTTCTGATTCACCCTCCAGACTTCACCTTCTCCTTCTCCTTCTTCTGCTTCTTCTGATTCACCCTCCAGACCTCACCTTCTCCTTCTCCTTCTTCTACTTCTTCTGATTCACCCTCCTGACTTCACCTTCTCCTTCTCCTTCTTCTGCTTCTTCTGATTCACCCTCCAGACTTCACCTTCTCCTTCTCCTTATTCTGCTTCTTCTGATTCACCCTCCAGACTTCACCTTCTCCTTCTCCTTCTTCTGCTTCTTCTGATTCACCCTCCAGACTTCACCTTCTCCTTCTCCTTCTTCTGCTTCTTCTGATTCACCCTCCAGACTTCACCTTCTCCTTCTCCTTCTTCTACTTCTTCTGATTCACCCTCCAGACTTCACCTTCTCCTTCTCCTTCTTCTGTTTCTTCTGCTTCAGCCTCCAGACTTCACCTTCTCCTTCTCTTTCTTCTGATTCTTCTGATTCACCCTCCAGACTTCACCTTCTCCTTCTCCTTCTTCTGATTCTTCTGATTCACCCTCCAGACTTCACCTTCTCCTTCTCCTTCTTCTGCTTCTTCTGATTCACCCTCCTGGCTTCACCTTCTCCTTCTCCTTCTTCTACTTCTTCTGATTCACCCTCCTGACTTCACCTTCTCCTTCTCCTTCTTCTCCTTCTTCTGCTTCACCCTCCAGACTTCACCTTCTCCTTCTCCTTCTTCTACCTCTTCTGATTCACCCTCCAGACTTCACCTTCTCCTTCTCCTTCTTCTGATTCTTCTGATTCACCCTCCAGACTTCACCTTCTCCTTCTCCTTCTTCTGCTTCTTCTGATTCACCCTCCAGACCTCACCTTCTCCTTCTCCTTCTTCTACTTCTTCTGATTCACCCTCCTGACTTCACCTTCTCCTTCTCCTTCATCTACTTCTTCTGCTTCACCCTCCAGACTTCACCTTCTCCTTCTCCTTCTTCTACTTCTTCTGATTCACCCTCCAGACTTCACCTTCTCCTTCTCCTTCTTCTACTTCTTCTGATTCACCCTCCAGACTTCACCTTCTCCTTCTCCTTCTTCTGCTTCTTCTGATTCACCCTCCAGACTTCACCTTCTCCTTCTCCTTATTCTGCTTCTTCTGATTCACCCTCCAGACTTCACCTTCTCCTTCTCCTTCTTCTGCTTCTTCTGATTCACCCTCCAGACTTCACCTTCTCCTTCTCCTTCTTCTGCTTCTTCTGATTCACCCTCCAGACTTCACCTTCTCCTTCTCCTTCTTCTACTTCTTCTGATTCACCCTCCAGACTTCACCTTCTCCTTCTCCTTCTTCTGCTTCTTCTGATTCACCCTCCAGACTTCACCTTCTCCTTCTCCTTCGTCTACTTCTTCTGATTCACCCTCCAGACTACACCTTCTCCTTCTCCTTCTTCTACTTCTTCTGATTCACCCTCCAGACTTCACCTTCTCCTTCTCCTTCTTCTGTTTCTTCTGATTCACCCTCCAGACTTCATCTTCTCCTTCTCCTTCTTCTACTTCTTCTGATTCACCCTCCAGACTTCACCTTCTCCTTCTCCTTCTTCTGTTTCTTCTGATTCACCCTCCAGACTTCATCTTCTCATTCTCCTTCTTCTACTTCTTCTGATTCAACCTCCAGACTTCACCTTCTCCTTCTCCTTCTTCTACTTCTTCTGATTCACCCTCCAGACTTCATCTTCTCCTTCTCCTTCTTCTGCTTCTTCTGATTCACCCTCCAGACTTCACCTTCTCCTTCTCCTTCTTCTGCTTCTTCTGATTCACCCTCCAGACTTCAACTTCTCCTTCTCCTTCTTCTACTTCTTCTGATTCACCCTCCAGACTTCACCTTCTCCTTCTCCTTCTTCTACTTCTTCTGATTCACCCTCCAGTCTTCACCTTCTCCTTCTCCTTCTTCTGTTTCTTCTGCTTCACCCTCCAGACTTCACCTTCTCCTTCTCTTTCTTCTGCTTCTTCTGATTCACCCTCCAGACTTCACCTTCTCCTTCTCCTTCTTCTGATTCTTCTGATTCACCCTCCAGACTTCACCTTCTCCTTCTCCTTCTTCTGCTTCTTCTGATTCACCCTCCTGACTTCACCTTCTCCTTCTCCTTCTTCTACTTCTTCTGATTCACCCTCCTGACTTCACCTTCTCCTTCTCCTTCTTCTACTTCTTCTGCTTCACCCTCCAGACTTCACCTTCTCCTTCTTCTACTTCTTCTGATTCACCCTCCAGACTTCACCTTCTCCTTCTCCTTCTTCTGCTTCTTCTGATTCACCCTCCAGACTTCACCTTCTCCTTCTCCTTATTCTGCTTCTTCTGTTTCACCCTCCAGACTTCACCTTCTCCTTCTCCTTCTTCTGCTTCTTCTGATTCACCCTCCAGACTTCACCTTCTCCTTCTCCTTCTTCTGCTTCTTCTGATTCACCCTCCAGACTTCACCTTCTCCTTCTTCTACTTCTTCTGATTCACCCTCCAGACTTCACCTTCTCCTTCTCCTTCTTCTGCTTCTTCTGATTCACCCTCCAGACTTCACCTTCTCCTTCTCCTTCGTCTACTTCTTCTGATTCACCCTCCAGACTACACCTTCTCCTTCTCCTTCTTCTACTTCTTCTGATTCACCCTCCAGACTTCACCTTCTCCTTCTCCTTCTTCTACTTCTTCTGATTCACCCTCCAGACTTCATCTTCTCCTTCTCCTTCTTCTCCTTCTTCTGATTCACCCTCCAGACTTCACCTTCTCCTTCTCCTTCTTCTGCTTCTTCTGATTCACCCTCCAGACTTCACCTTCTCCTTCTCCTTCTTCTACTTCTTCTGATTCACCCTCCAGTCTTCACCTTCTCCTTCTCCTTCTTCTGTTTCTTCTGCTTCACCCTCCAGACTTCACCTTCTCCTTCTCTTTCTTCTGCTTCTTCTGATTCACCCTCCAGACTTCACCTTCTCCTTCTCCTTCTTCTGATTCTTCTTATTCACCCTCCAGACTTCACCTTCTCCTTCTCCTTCTTCTGCTTCTTCTGATTCACCCTCCAGACCTCACCTTCTCCTTCTCCTTCTTCTACTTCTTCTGATTCACCCTCCTGACTTCACCTTCTCCTTCTCCTTCATCTACTTCTTCTGCTTCACCCTCCAGACTTCACCTTCTCCTTCTCCTTCTTCTACTTCTTCTGATTCACCCTCCAGACTTCACCTTCTCCTTCTCCTTCTTCTACTTCTTCTGATTCACCCTCCAGACTTCACCTTCTCCTTCTCCTTCTTCTACTTCTTCTGATTCACCCTCCAGACTTCACCTTCTCCTTCTCCTTCTTCTGCTTCTTCTGATTCACCCTCCAGACTTCACCTTCTCCTTCTCCTTATTCTGCTTCTTCTGATTCACCCTCCAGACTTCACCTTCTCCTTCTCCTTCTTCTGCTTCTTCTGATTCACCCTCCAGACTTCACCTTCTCCTTCTCCTTCTTCTGCTTCTTCTGATTCACCCTCCAGACTTCACCTTCTCCTTCTCCTTCTTCTACTTCTTCTGATTCACCCTCCAGACTTCACCTTCTCCTTCTCCTTCTTCTGCTTCTTCTGATTCACCCTCCAGACTTCACCTTCTCCTTCTCCTTCGTCTACTTCTTCTGATTCACCCTCCAGACTACACCTTCTCCTTCTCCTTCTTCTACTTCTTCTGATTCACCCTCCAGACTTCACCTTCTCCTTCTCCTTCTTCTCTTTCTTCTGATTCACCCTCCAGACTTCATCTTCTCCTTCTCCTTCTTCTACTTCTTCTGATTCACCCTCCAGACTTCACCTTCTCCTTCTCCTTCTTCTACTTCTTCTGATTCACCCTCCAGACTTCATCTTCTCCTTCTCCTTCTTCTGCTTCTTCTGATTCACCCTCCAGACTTCACCTTCTCCTTCTCCTTCTTCTGCTTCTTCTGATTCACCCTCCAGACTTCAACTTCTCCTTCTCCTTCTTCTACTTCTTCTGATTCACCCTCCAGACTTCACCTTCTCCTTCTCCTTCTTCTACTTCTTCTGATTCACTCTCCAGTCTTCACCTTCTCCTTCTCCTTCTTCTGTTTCTTCTGCTTCACCCTGCAGACTTCACCTTCTCCTTCTCCTTCTTCTGCTTCTTCTGCTTCACACTCCAGACTTCACCTTCTCCTTCTCCTTCTTCTGCTTCTTCTGCTGCGCCCTCCAGGCTTCACCTTCTCCTTCTCCTTCTTCTGCTTCTTCTGCTTCACCGTCCTGACTTCACCTTCTCCTTCTCCTTCTTTTACTTCTTCTGCTACACCCCCCTGACTTCACCTGCTCCTTCTCCTTCTTCTGCTTCTTCTGATTCACCCTCCTAAATTCACCTTCTCCTTCTCCTTCTTCTGCTTCTTCTGATTCACCCTCCTGACTTCACCTTCTCCTTCTCCTTCTTCTGCTTCTTCTGATTCACCCTCCAGACTTCACCTTCTCCTTCTCCTTCTTCTGCTTATTCTGATTCACCCTCCAGACTTCACCTTCTCCTTCTCCTTCTTCTGCTTCTTCTGCTTCACCCTCCAAACTTCACCTTCTCCTTCTCCTTCTTCTGCTTCTTCTGCTTCACCCTCCTGACTTCACCTTCTCCTTCTCCTTCTTCTACTTCTTCTGATTCACCCTCCAGACTTCACCTACTCCTTCTCCTTCTTCTGCTTCTTCTGCTTCACCCTCCAGACTTCACCTTCTCCTTCTCCTTCTTCTGCTTCTTCTGCTTCGCCCTCCAGACTTCACCTTCTCCTTCTCCGTCTTCTGCTTCTTCTGCTTCACTCTCCTGACTTCACCTTCTCCTTCTCCTTCTTCTACTTCTTCTGATTCACCCTCCAGACTTCACCCTCTCCTTCTCCTTCTTCTGCTTCTTCTGCTTCACCCTCCAGACTTCACCTTCTCTTTCTCCTTCTTCTGCTTCTTCTGCTGCGCCCTCCAGACTTCACCTTCTCCTTCTCCTTCTTCTGCTTCTTCTGATTCACCCTCCAGACTTCACCTTCTCCTTCTCCTTCTTCTACTTCTTCTGATCCACCCTCCTGACTTCACCTACTCCTTCTCCTTCTTCTGCTTCTTCTGCTTCACCCTCCAGACTTCACCTTCTCCTTCTCCTTCTTCTGCTTCTTCTGCTTCACCCACCAGACTTCACCTTCTCCTTCTCCTTCTTCTGCTTCTTCTGCTTCACCCTCCTGACTTCACCTTATCCTTCTCCTTCTTCTACTTCTTCTGATTCACCCTCCAGACTTCACCTACTCCTTCTCCTTCTTCTGCTTCTTCTGCTTCACCCTCCAGACTTCACCTTCTCCTTCTCCTTCTTCTGCTTCTTCTGCTTCGCCCTCCAGACTTCACCTTCTCCTTCTCCTTCTTCTGCTTCTTCTGCTTCACTCTCCTGACTTCACCTTCTCCTTCTCCTTCTTCTACTTCTTCTGATTCACCCTCCAGACTTCACCCTCTCCTTCTCCTTCTTCTGCTTCTTCTGCTTCACCCTCCAGACTTCACCTTCTCCTTCTCCTTCTTCTGCTTCTTCTGCTTCACCGTCCTGACTTCACCTTATCCTTCTCCTTCTTCTACTTCTTCTGCTTCACCCCCCTGACTTCACCTGCTCCTTCTCCTTCTTCTGCTTCTTCTGATTCACCCTCCTAACTTCACCTTCTCCTTCTCCTTCTTCTGCTTCTTCTGATTCACCCTCCAGACTTCATCTTCTCCTTCTCCTTCTTCTACTTCGTCTGATTCACCCTCCAGACTTCACCTTCTCCTTCTCCTTCTTCTACTTCTTCTGATTCACCCTCCAGTCTTCACCTACTCCTTCTCCTTCTTCTGTTTCTTCTGCTTCACCCTCCAGACTTCACCTTCTCCTTCTCTTTCTTCTGCTTCTTCTGATTCACCCTCCAGACTTCATCTTCTCCTTCTCCTTCTTCTGATTCTTCTGATTCACCCTCCAGACTTCACCTTCTCCTTCTCCTTCTTCTGCTTCTTCTGATTCACCCTCCTGACTTCACCTTCTCCTTCTCCTTCTTCTACTTCTTCTGCTTCACCCTCCAGACTTCACCTTCTCCTTCTCCTTCTTCTACTTCTTCTGATTCACCCTCCAGACTTCACCTTCTCCTTCTCCTTCTTCTACTTCTTCTGATTCACCCTCCAGACTTCACCTTCTCCTTCTCCTTCTTCTGCTTCTTCTGATTCACCCTCCAGACTTCACCTTCTCCTTCTCCTTCGTCTACTTCTTCTGATTCACCCTCCAGACTACACCTTCTCCTTCTCCTTCTTCTACTTCTTCTGATTCACCCTCCAGACTTCACCTTCTCCTTCTCCTTCTTCTCTTTCTTCTGATTCACCCTCCAGACTTCACCTTCTCCTTCTCCTTATTCTGCTTCTTCTGATTCACCCTCCAGACTTCACCTTCTCCTTCTCCTTCTTCTGGCTTCTTCTGATTCACCCTCCAGACTTCACCTTCTCCTTCTCCTTCTTCTACTTCTTCTGATTCACCCTCCAGACTTCACCTTCTCCTTCTCCTTCTTCTGCTTCTTCTGATTCACCCTCCAGACTTCACCTTCTCCTTCTCCTTCGTCTACTTCTTCTGATTCACCCTCCAGACTACACCTTCTCCTTCTCCTTCTTCTACTTCTCTGATTCACCCTCCAGACTTCACCTTCTCCTTCTCCTTCTTCTGTTTCTTCTGATTCACCCTCCAGACTTCATCTTCTCATTCTCCTTCTTCTACTTCTTCTGATTCACCCTCCAGACTTCACCTTCTCCTTCTCCTTCTTCTACTTCTTCTGATTCACCCTCCAGACTTCATCTTCTCCTTCTCCTTCTTCTGCTTCTTCTGATTCACCCTCCAGACTTCACCTTCTCCTTCTGCTTCTTCTGCTTCTTCTGATTCACCCTCCAGACTTCAACTTCTCCTTCTCCTTCTTCTACTTCTTCTGATTCACCCTCCAGACTTCACCTTCTCCTTCTCCTTCTTCTACTTCTTCTGATTCACCCTCCAGTCTTCACCTTCTCCTTCTCCTTCTTCTGTTTCTTCTGCTTCACCCTCCAGACTTCACCTTCTCCTTCTCTTTCTTCTGCTTCTTCTGATTCACCCTCCAGACTTCACCTTCTCCTTCTCCTTCTTCTGATTCTTCTGATTCACCCTCCAGACTTCACCGTCTCCTTCTTCTTCTTCTGCTTCTTCTGATTCACCCTCCTGACTTCACCTTCTCCTTCTCCTTCTTCAACTTCTTCTGATTCACCCTCCTGACTTCACCTTCTCCTTCTCCTTCTTCTACTTCTTCTGCTTCACCCTCCAGACTTCACCTTCTCCTTCTCCTTCTTCTACTTCTTCTGATTCACCCTCCAGACTTCACCTTCTCCTTCTCCTTCTTCTGCTTCTTCTGATTCACCCTCCAGACTTCACCTTCTCCTTCTCCTTATTCTGCTTCTTCTGTTTCACCCTCCAGACTTCACCTTCTCCTTCTTCTTCTTCTGCTTCTTCTGATTCACCCTCCAGACTTCACCTTCTCCTTCTCCTTCTTCTGCTTCTTCTGATTCACCCTCCAGACTTCACCTTCTCCTTCTCCTTCTTCTACTTCTTCTGATTCACCCTCCAGACTTCACCTTCTCCTTCTCCTTCTTCTGCTTCTTCTGATTCACCCTCCAGACTTCACCTTCTCCTTCTCCTTCGTCTACTTCTTCTGATTCACCCTCCAGACTACACCTTCTCCTTCTCCTTCTTCTACTTCTTCTGATTCACCCTCCAGACTTCACCTTCTCCTTCTCCTTCTTCTACTTCTTCTGATTCACCCTCCAGACTTCATCTTCTCCTTCTCCTTCTTCTCCTTCTTCTGATTCACCCTCCAGACTTCACCTTCTCCTTCTCCTTCTTCTGCTTCTTCTGATTCACCCTCCAGACCTCACCTTCTCCTTCTCCTTCTTCTACTTCTTCTGATTCACCCTCCAGACTTCACCTTCTCCTTCTCCTTCTTCTACTTCTTCTGATTCACCCTCCAGACTTCACCTTCTCCTTCTCCTTCTTCTACTTCTTCTGATTCACCCTCCAGTCTTCACCTTCTCCTTCTCCTTCTTCTGTTTCTTCTGCTTCACCCTCCAGACTTCACCTTCTCCTTCTCTTTCTTCTGCTTCTTCTGATTCACCCTCCAGACTTCACCTTCTCCTTCTCCTTCTTCTGATTCTTCTGATTCACCCTCCAGACATCACCTTCTCCTTCTCCTTCTTCTGCTTCTTCTGATTCACCCTCCAGACCTCACCTTCTCCTTCTCCTTCTTCTACTTCTTCTGATTCACCCTCCTGACTTCACCTTCTCCTTCTCCTTCATCTACTTCTTCTGCTTCACCCTCCAGACTTCACCTTCTCCTTCTCCTTCTTCTACTTCTTCTGATTCACCCTCCCGACTTCACCTTCTCCTTCTCCTTCTTCCACTTCTTCTGATTCACCCTCCAGACTTCACCTTCTCCTTCTCCTTCTTCTGCTTCTTCTGATTCACCCTCCAGACTTTACCTTCTCCTTCTCCTTATTCTGCTTCTTCTGATTCACCCTCCAGACTTCACCTTCTCCTTCTCCTTCTTCTGCTTCTTCTGATTCACCCTCCAGACTTCACCTTCTCCTTCTCCTTCTTCTGCTTCTTCTGATTCACCCTCCAGACTTCACCTTCTCCTTCTCCTTCTTCTACTTCTTCTGATTCACCCTCCAGACTTCACCTTCTCCTTCTCCTTCTTCTGCTTCTTCTGATTCACCCTCCAGACTTCACCTTCTCCTTCTCCTTCGTCTACTTCTTCTGATTCACCCTCCAGACTACACCTTCTCCTTCTCCTTCTTCTACTTCTTCTGATTCACCCTCCAGACTTCACCTTCTCCTTCTCCTTCTTCTCTTTCTTCTGATTCACCCTCCAGACTTCACCTTCTCCTTCTCCTTATTCTGCTTCTTCTGATTCACCCTCCAGACTTCACCTTCTCCTTCTCCTTCTTCTGCTTCTTCTGATTCACCCTCCAGACTTCACCTTCTCCTTCTCCTTCTTCTGCTTCTTCTGATTCACCCTCCAGACTTCACCTTCTCCTTCTCCTTCTTCTACTTCTTCTGATTCACCCTCCAGACTTCACCTTCTCCTTCTCCTTCTTCTGCTTCTTCTGATTCACCCTCCAGACTTCACCTTCTCCTTCTCCTTCGTCTACTTCTTCTGATTCACCCTCCAGACTACACCTTCTCCTTCTCCTTCTTCTACTTCTTCTGATTCACCCTCCAGACTTCACCTTCTCCTTCTCCTTCTTCTGTTTCTTCTGATTCACCCTCCAGACTTCATCTTCTCATTCTCCTTCTTCTACTTCTTCTGATTCACCCTCCAGACTTCACCTTCTCCTTCTCCTTCTTCTACTTCTTCTGATTCACCCTCCAGACTTCATCTTCTCCTTCTCCTTCTTCTGCTTCTTCTGATTCACCCTCCAGACTTCACCTTCTCCTTCTGCTTCTTCTGCTTCTTCTGATTCACCCTCCAGACTTCAACTTCTCCTTCTCCTTCTTCTACTTCTTCTGATTCACCCTCCAGACTTCACCTTCTCCTTCTCCTTCTTCTACTTCTTCTGATTCACCCTCCAGTCTTCACCTTCTCCTTCTCCTTCTTCTGTTTCTTCTGCTTCACCCTCCAGACTTCACCTTCTCCTTCTCTTTCTTCTGCTTCTTCTGATTCACCCTCCAGACTTCACCTTCTCCTTCTCCTTCTTCTGATTCTTCTGATTCACCCTCCAGACTTCATCGTCTCCTTCTCCTTCTTCTGCTTCTTCTGATTCACCCTCCTGACTTCACCTTCTCCTTCTCCTTCTTCAACTTCTTCTGATTCACCCTCCTGACTTCACCTTCTCCTTCTCCTTCTTCTACTTCTTCTGCTTCACCCTCCAGACTTCACCTTCTCCTTCTCCTTCTTCTACTTCTTCTGATTCACCCTCCAGACTTCACCTTCTCCTTCTCCTTCTTCTGCTTCTTCTGATTCACCCTCCAGACTTCACCTTCTCCTTCTCCTTATTCTGCTTCTTCTGTTTCACCCTCCAGACTTCACCTTCTCCTTCTCCTTCTTCTGCTTCTTCTGATTCACCCTCCAGACTTCACCTTCTCCTTCTCCTTCTTCTGCTTCTTCTGATTCACCCTCCAGACTTCACCTTCTCCTTCTCCTTCTTCTACTTCTTCTGATTCACCCTCCAGACTTCACCTTCTCCTTCTCCTTCTTCTGCTTCTTCTGATTCACCCTCCAGACTTCACCTTCTCCTTCTCCTTCGTCTACTTCTTCTGATTCACCCTCCAGACTACACCTTCTCCTTCTCCTTCTTCTACTTCTTCTGATTCACCCTCCAGACTTCACCTTCTCCTTCTCCTTCTTCTACTTCTTCTGATTCACCCTCCAGACTTCATCTTCTCCTTCTCCTTCTTCTCCTTCTTCTGATTCACCCTCCAGACTTCACCTTCTCCTTCTCCTTCTTCTGCTTCTTCTGATTCACCCTCCAGACTTCACCTTCTCCTTCTCCTTCTTCTACTTCTTCTGATTCACCCTCCAGACTTCACCTTCTCCTTCTCCTTCTTCTACTTCTTCTGATTCACCCTCCAGTCTTCACCTTCTCCTTCTCCTTCTTCTGTTTCTTCTGCTTCACCCTCCAGACTTCACCTTCTCCTTCTCTTTCTTCTGCTTCTTCTGATTCACCCTCCAGACTTCACCTTCTCCTTCTCCTTCTTCTGATTCTTCTGATTCACCCTCCAGACTTCACCTTCTCCTTCTCCTTCTTCTGCTTCTTCTGATTCACCCTCCAGACCTCACCTTCTCCTTCTCCTTCTTCTACTTCTTCTGATTCACCCTCCTGACTTCACCTTCTCCTTCTCCTTCATCTACTTCTTCTGCTTCACCCTCCAGACTTCACCTTCTCCTTCTCCTTCTTCTACTTCTTCTGATTCACCCTCCCGACTTCACCTTCTCCTTCTCCTTCTTCCACTTCTTCTGATTCACCCTCCAGACTTCACCTTCTCCTTCTCCTTCTTCTGCTTCTTCTGATTCACCCTCCAGACTTTACCTTCTCCTTCTCCTTATTCTGCTTCTTCTGATTCACCCTCCAGACTTCACCTTCTCCTTCTCCTTCTTCTGCTTCTTCTGATTCACCCTCCAGACTTCACCTTCTCCTTCTCCTTCTTCTGCTTCTTCTGATTCACCCTCCAGACTTCACCTTCTCCTTCTCCTTCTTCTACTTCTTCTGATTCACCCTCCAGACTTCACCTTCTCCTTCTCCTTCTTCTGCTTCTTCTGATTCACCCTCCAGACTTCACCTTCTCCTTCTCCTTCGTCTACTTCTTCTGATTCACCCTCCAGACTACACCTTCTCCTTCTCCTTCTTCTACTTCTTCTGATTCACCCTCCAGACTTCACCTTCTCCTTCTCCTTCTTCTCTTTCTTCTGATTCACCCTCCAGACTTCATCTTCTCCTTCTCCTTCTTCTACTTCTTCTGATTCACCCTCCAGACTTCACCTTCTCCTTCTCCTTCTTCTGTTTCTTCTGCTTCACCCTGCAGACTTCACCTTCTCCTTCTCCTTCTTCTGCTTCTTCTGCTTCACACTCCAGACTTCACCTTCTCCTTCTCCTTCTTCTGCTTCTTCTGCTGCGCCCTCCAGGCTTCACCTTCTCCTTCTCCTTCTTCTGCTTCTTCTGCTTCACCGTCCTGACTTCACCTTCTCCTTCTCCTTCTTCTACTTCTTCTGCTACACCCCCCTGACTTCACCTGCTCCTTCTCCTTCTTCTGCTTCTTCTGATTCACCCTCCTAAATTCACCTTCTCCTTCTCCTTCTTCTGCTTCTTCTGATTCACCCTCCTGACTTCACCTTCTCCTTCTCCTTCTTCTGCTTCTTCTGATTCACCCTCCAGACTTCACCTTCTCCTTCTCCTTCTTCTGCTTATTCTGATTCACCCTCCAGACTTCACCTTCTCCTTCTCCTTCTTCTGCTTCTTCTGCTTCACCCTCCAAACTTCACCTTCTCCTTCTCCTTCTTCTGCTTCTTCTGCTTCACCCTCCTGACTTCACCTTCTCCTTCTCCTTCTTCTACTTCTTCTGATTCACCCTCCAGACTTCACCTACTGCTTCTCCTTCTTCTGCTTCTTCTGCTTCACCCTCCAGACTTCACCTTCTCCTTCTCCTTCTTCTGCTTCTTCTGCTTCGCCCTCCAGACTTCACCTTCTCCTTCTCCGTCTTCTGCTTCTTCTGCTTCACTCTCCTGACTTCACCTTCTCCTTCTCCTTCTTCTACTTCTTCTGATTCACCCTCCAGACTTCACCCTCTCCTTCTCCTTCTTCTGCTTCTTCTGCTTCACCCTCCAGACTTCACCTTCTCTTTCTCCTTCTTCTGCTTCTTCTGCTGCGCCCTCCAGACTTCACCTTCTCCTTCTCCTTCTTCTGCTTCTTCTGATTCACCCTCCAGACTTCACCTTCTCCTTCTCCTTCTTCTACTTCTTCTGATCCACCCTCCTGACTTCACCTACTCCTTCTCCTTCTTCTGCTTCTTCTGCTTCACCCTCCAGACTTCACCTTCTCCTTCTCCTTCTTCTGCTTCTTCTGCTTCACCCACCAGACTTCACCTTCTCCTTCTCCTTCTTCTGCTTCTTCTGCTTCACCCTCCTGACTTCACCTTATCCTTCTCCTTCTTCTACTTCTTCTGATTCACCCTCCAGACTTCACCTACTCCTTCTCCTTCTTCTGCTTCTTCTGCTTCACCCTCCAGACTTCACCTTCTCCTTCTCCTTCTTCTGCTTCTTCTGCTTCGCCCTCCAGACTTCACCTTCTCCTTCTCCTTCTTCTGCTTCTTCTGCTTCACTCTCCTGACTTCACCTTCTCCTTCTCCTTCTTCTACTTCTTCTGATTCACCCTCCAGACTTCACCCTCTCCTTCTCCTTCTTCTGCTTCTTCTGCTTCACCCTCCAGACTTCACCTTCTCCTTCTCCTTCTTCTGCTTCTTCTGCTTCACCGTCCTGACTTCACCTTATCCTTCTCCTTCTTCTACTTCTTCTGCTTCACCCCCCTGACTTCACCTGCTCCTTCTCCTTCTTCTGCTTCTTCTGATTCACCCTCCTAACTTCACCTTCTCCTTCTCCTTCTTCTGCTTCTTCTGATTCACCCTCCAGACTTCATCTTCTCCTTCTCCTTCTTCTACTTCGTCTGATTCACCCTCCAGACTTCACCTTCTCCTTCTCCTTCTTCTACTTCTTCTGATTCACCCTCCAGTCTTCACCTACTCCTTCTCCTTCTTCTGTTTCTTCTGCTTCACCCTCCAGACTTCACCTTCTCCTTCTCTTTCTTCTGCTTCTCTGATTCACCCTCCAGACTTCATCTTCTCCTTCTCCTTCTTCTGATTCTTCTGATTCACCCTCCAGACTTCACCTTCTCCTTCTCCTTCTTCTGCTTCTTC
Source organism: Somniosus microcephalus (assembly GCF_052327205.1). Lineage (NCBI taxonomy): Eukaryota > Metazoa > Chordata > Chondrichthyes > Squaliformes > Somniosidae > Somniosus > Somniosus microcephalus. The sequence continues at coordinate 72,090 of NW_028225982.1, forward strand.
TGATTCACCCTCCTGACTTCACCTTCTCCTTCTCCTTCTTCTACTTCTTCTGCTTCACCCTCCAGACTTCACCTTCTCCTTCTCCTTCTTCTACTTCTTCTGATTCACCCTCCAGACTTCACCTTCTCCTTCTCCTTCTTCTACTTCTTCTGATTCACCCTCCAGACTTCACCTTCTCCTTCTCCTTCTTCTGCTTCTTCTGATTCACCCTCCAGACTTCACCTTCTCCTTCTCCTTCGTCTACTTCTTCTGATTCACCCTCCAGACTACACCTTCTCCTTCTCCTTCTTCTACTTCTTCTGATTCACCCTCCAGACTTCACCTTCTCCTTCTCCTTCTTCTCTTTCTTCTGATTCACCCTCCAGACTTCACCTTCTCCTTCTCCTTATTCTGCTTCTTCTGATTCACCCTCCAGACTTCACCTTCTCCTTCTCCTTCTTCTGCTTCTTCTGATTCACCCTCCAGACTTCACCTTCTCCTTCTCCTTCTTCTGCTTCTTCTGATTCACCCTCCAGACTTCACCTTCTCCTTCTCCTTCTTCTACTTCTTCTGATTCACCCTCCAGACTTCACCTTCTCCTTCTCCTTCTTCTGCTTCTTCTGATTCACCCTCCAGACTTCACCTTCTCCTTCTCCTTCGTCTACTTCTTCTGATTCACCCTCCAGACTACACCTTCTCCTTCTCCTTCTTCTACTTCTTCTGATTCACCCTCCAGACTTCACCTTCTCCTTCTCCTTCTTCTGTTTCTTCTGATTCACCCTCCAGACTTCATCTTCTCATTCTCCTTCTTCTACTTCTTCTGATTCACCCTCCAGACTTCACCTTCTCCTTCTCCTTCTTCTACTTCTTCTGATTCACCCTCCAGACTTCATCTTCTCCTTCTCCTTCTTCTGCTTCTTCTGATTCACCCTCCAGACTTCACCTTCTCCTTCTGCTTCTTCTGCTTCTTCTGATTCACCCTCCAGACTTCAACTTCTCCTTCTCCTTCTTCTACTTCTTCTGATTCACCCTCCAGACTTCACCTTCTCCTTCTCCTTCTTCTACTTCTTCTGATTCACCCTCCAGTCTTCACCTTCTCCTTCTCCTTCTTCTGTTTCTTCTGCTTCACCCTCCAGACTTCACCTTCTCCTTCTCTTTCTTCTGCTTCTTCTGATTCACCCTCCAGACTTCACCTTCTCCTTCTCCTTCTTCTGATTCTTCTGATTCACCCTCCAGACTTCACCGTCTCCTTCTCCTTCTTCTGCTTCTTCTGATTCACCCTCCTGACTTCACCTTCTCCTTCTCCTTCTTCAACTTCTTCTGATTCACCCTCCTGACTTCACCTTCTCCTTCTCCTTCTTCTACTTCTTCTGCTTCACCCTCCAGACTTCACCTTCTCCTTCTCCTTCTTCTACTTCTTCTGATTCACCCTCCAGACTTCACCTTCTCCTTCTCCTTCTTCTGCTTCTTCTGATTCACCCTCCAGACTTCACCTTCTCCTTCTCCTTATTCTGCTTCTTCTGTTTCACCCTCCAGACTTCACCTTCTCCTTCTCCTTCTTCTGCTTCTTCTGATTCACCCTCCAGACTTCACCTTCTCCTTCTCCTTCTTCTGCTTCTTCTGATTCACCCTCCAGACTTCACCTTCTCCTTCTCCTTCTTCTACTTCTTCTGATTCACCCTCCAGACTTCACCTTCTCCTTCTCCTTCTTCTGCTTCTTCTGATTCACCCTCCAGACTTCACCTTCTCCTTCTCCTTCGTCTACTTCTTCTGATTCACCCTCCAGACTACACCTTCTCCTTCTCCTTCTTCTACTTCTTCTGATTCACCCTCCAGACTTCACCTTCTCCTTCTCCTTCTTCTGTTTCTTCTGATTCACCCTCCAGACTTCATCTTCTCATTCTCCTTCTTCTACTTCTTCTGATTCACCCTCCAGACTTCACCTTCTCCTTCTCCTTCTTCTACTTCTTCTGATTCACCCTCCAGACTTCATCTTCTCCTTCTCCTTCTTCTGCTTCTTCTGATTCACCCTCCAGACTTCACCTTCTCCTTCTGCTTCTTCTGCTTCTTCTGATTCACCCTCCAGACTTCAACTTCTCCTTCTCCTTCTTCTGCTTCTTCTGATTCACCCTCCAGACTTTACCTTCTCCTTCTCCTTATTCTGCTTCTTCTGATTCACCCTCCAGACTTCACCTTCTCCTTCTCCTTCTTCTGCTTCTTCTGATTCACCCTCCAGACTTCACCTTCTCCTTCTCCTTCTTCTGCTTCTTCTGATTCACCCTCCAGACTTCACCTTCTCCTTCTCCTTCTTCTACTTCTTCTGATTCACCCTCCAGACTTCACCTTCTCCTTCTCCTTCTTCTGCTTCTTCTGATTCACCCTCCAGACTTCACCTTCTCCTTCTCCTTCGTCTACTTCTTCTGATTCACCCTCCAGACTACACCTTCTCCTTCTCCTTCTTCTACTTCTTCTGATTCACCCTCCAGACTTCACCTTCTCCTTCTCCTTCTTCTCTTTCTTCTGATTCACCCTCCAGACTTCATCTTCTCCTTCTCCTTCTTCTGCTTCTTCTGATTCACCCTCCTGACTTCACCTTCTCCTTCTCCTTCTTCTACTTCTTCTGCTTCACCCTCCAGACTTCACCTTCTCCTTCTCCTTCTTCTACTTCTTCTGATTCACCCTCCAGACTTCACCTTCTCCTTCTCCTTCTTCTACTTCTTCTGATTCACCCTCCAGACTTCACCTTCTCCTTCTCCTTCTTCTGCTTCTTCTGATTCACCCTCCAGACTTCACCTTCTCCTTCTCCTTCGTCTACTTCTTCTGATTCACCCTCCAGACTACACCTTCTCCTTCTCCTTCTTCTACTTCTTCTGATTCACCCTCCAGACTTCACCTTCTCCTTCTCCTTCTTCTCTTTCTTCTGATTCACCCTCCAGACTTCACCTTCTCCTTCTCCTTATTCTGCTTCTTCTGATTCACCCTCCAGACTTCACCTTCTCCTTCTCCTTCTTCTGCTTCTTCTGATTCACCCTCCAGACTTCACCTTCTCCTTCTCCTTCTTCTGCTTCTTCTGATTCACCCTCCAGACTTCACCTTCTCCTTCTCCTTCTTCTACTTCTTCTGATTCACCCTCCAGACTTCACCTTCTCCTTCTCCTTCTTCTGCTTCTTCTGATTCACCCTCCAGACTTCACCTTCTCCTTCTCCTTCGTCTACTTCTTCTGATTCACCCTCCAGACTACACCTTCTCCTTCTCCTTCTTCTACTTCTTCTGATTCACCCTCCAGACTTCACCTTCTCCTTCTCCTTCTTCTGTTTCTTCTGATTCACCCTCCAGACTTCATCTTCTCATTCTCCTTCTTCTACTTCTTCTGATTCACCCTCCAGACTTCACCTTCTCCTTCTCCTTCTTCTACTTCTTCTGATTCACCCTCCAGACTTCATCTTCTCCTTCTCCTTCTTCTGCTTCTTCTGATTCACCCTCCAGACTTCACCTTCTCCTTCTGCTTCTTCTGCTTCTTCTGATTCACCCTCCAGACTTCAACTTCTCCTTCTCCTTCTTCTACTTCTTCTGATTCACCCTCCAGACTTCACCTTCTCCTTCTCCTTCTTCTACTTCTTCTGATTCACCCTCCAGTCTTCACCTTCTCCTTCTCCTTCTTCTGTTTCTTCTGCTTCACCCTCCAGACTTCACCTTCTCCTTCTCTTTCTTCTGCTTCTTCTGATTCACCCTCCAGACTTCACCTTCTCCTTCTCCTTCTTCTGATTCTTCTGATTCACCCTCCAGACTTCATCGTCTCCTTCTCCTTCTTCTGCTTCTTCTGATTCACCCTCCTGACTTCACCTTCTCCTTCTCCTTCTTCAACTTCTTCTGATTCACCCTCCTGACTTCACCTTCTCCTTCTCCTTCTTCTACTTCTTCTGCTTCACCCTCCAGACTTCACCTTCTCCTTCTCCTTCTTCTACTTCTTCTGATTCACCCTCCAGACTTCACCTTCTCCTTCTCCTTCTTCTGCTTCTTCTGATTCACCCTCCAGACTTCACCTTCTCCTTCTCCTTATTCTGCTTCTTCTGTTTCACCCTCCAGACTTCACCTTCTCCTTCTCCTTCTTCTGCTTCTTCTGATTCACCCTCCAGACTTCACCTTCTCCTTCTCCTTCTTCTGCTTCTTCTGATTCACCCTCCAGACTTCACCTTCTCCTTCTCCTTCTTCTACTTCTTCTGATTCACCCTCCAGACTTCACCTTCTCCTTCTCCTTCTTCTGCTTCTTCTGATTCACCCTCCAGACTTCACCTTCTCCTTCTCCTTCGTCTACTTCTTCTGATTCACCCTCCAGACTACACCTTCTCCTTCTCCTTCTTCTACTTCTTCTGATTCACCCTCCAGACTTCACCTTCTCCTTCTCCTTCTTCTACTTCTTCTGATTCACCCTCCAGACTTCATCTTCTCCTTCTCCTTCTTCTCCTTCTTCTGATTCACCCTCCAGACTTCACCTTCTCCTTCTCCTTCTTCTGCTTCTTCTGATTCACCCTCCAGACTTCACCTTCTCCTTCTCCTTCTTCTACTTCTTCTGATTCACCCTCCAGACTTCACCTTCTCCTTCTCCTTCTTCTACTTCTTCTGATTCACCCTCCAGTCTTCACCTTCTCCTTCTCCTTCTTCTGTTTCTTCTGCTTCACCCTCCAGACTTCACCTTCTCCTTCTCTTTCTTCTGCTTCTTCTGATTCACCCTCCAGACTTCACCTTCTCCTTCTCCTTCTTCTGATTCTTCTGATTCACCCTCCAGACTTCACCTTCTCCTTCTCCTTCTTCTGCTTCTTCTGATTCACCCTCCAGACCTCACCTTCTCCTTCTCCTTCTTCTACTTCTTCTGATTCACCCTCCTGACTTCACCTTCTCCTTCTCCTTCATCTACTTCTTCTGCTTCACCCTCCAGACTTCACCTTCTCCTTCTCCTTCTTCTACTTCTTCTGATTCACCCTCCCGACTTCACCTTCTCCTTCTCCTTCTTCCACTTCTTCTGATTCACCCTCCAGACTTCACCTTCTCCTTCTCCTTCTTCTGCTTCTTCTGATTCACCCTCCAGACTTTACCTTCTCCTTCTCCTTATTCTGCTTCTTCTGATTCACCCTCCAGACTTCACCTTCTCCTTCTCCTTCTTCTGCTTCTTCTGATTCACCCTCCAGACTTCACCTTCTCCTTCTCCTTCTTCTGCTTCTTCTGATTCACCCTCCAGACTTCACCTTCTCCTTCTCCTTCTTCTACTTCTTCTGATTCACCCTCCAGACTTCACCTTCTCCTTCTCCTTCTTCTGCTTCTTCTGATTCACCCTCCAGACTTCACCTTCTCCTTCTCCTTCGTCTACTTCTTCTGATTCACCCTCCAGACTACACCTTCTCCTTCTCCTTCTTCTACTTCTTCTGATTCACCCTCCAGACTTCACCTTCTCCTTCTCCTTCTTCTCTTTCTTCTGATTCACCCTCCAGACTTCATCTTCTCCTTCTCCTTCTTCTACTTCTTCTGATTCACCCTCCAGACTTCACCTTCTCCTTCTCCTTCTTCTGTTTCTTCTGCTTCACCCTGCAGACTTCACCTTCTCCTTCTCCTTCTTCTGCTTCTTCTGCTTCACACTCCAGACTTCACCTTCTCCTTCTCCTTCTTCTGCTTCTTCTGCTGCGCCCTCCAGGCTTCACCTTCTCCTTCTCCTTCTTCTGCTTCTTCTGCTTCACCGTCCTGACTTCACCTTCTCCTTCTCCTTCTTCTACTTCTTCTGCTACACCCCCCTGACTTCACCTGCTCCTTCTCCTTCTTCTGCTTCTTCTGATTCACCCTCCTAAATTCACCTTCTCCTTCTCCTTCTTCTGCTTCTTCTGATTCACCCTCCTGACTTCACCTTCTCCTTCTCCTTCTTCTGCTTCTTCTGATTCACCCTCCAGACTTCACCTTCTCCTTCTCCTTCTTCTGCTTATTCTGATTCACCCTCCAGACTTCACCTTCTCCTTCTCCTTCTTCTGCTTCTTCTGCTTCACCCTCCAAACTTCACCTTCTCCTTCTCCTTCTTCTGCTTCTTCTGCTTCACCCTCCTGACTTCACCTTCTCCTTCTCCTTCTTCTACTTCTTCTGATTCACCCTCCAGACTTCACCTACTGCTTCTCCTTCTTCTGCTTCTTCTGCTTCACCCTCCAGACTTCACCTTCTCCTTCTCCTTCTTCTGCTTCTTCTGCTTCGCCCTCCAGACTTCACCTTCTCCTTCTCCGTCTTCTGCTTCTTCTGCTTCACTCTCCTGACTTCACCTTCTCCTTCTCCTTCTTCTACTTCTTCTGATTCACCCTCCAGACTTCACCCTCTCCTTCTCCTTCTTCTGCTTCTTCTGCTTCACCCTCCAGACTTCACCTTCTCTTTCTCCTTCTTCTGCTTCTTCTGCTGCGCCCTCCAGACTTCACCTTCTCCTTCTCCTTCTTCTGCTTCTTCTGATTCACCCTCCAGACTTCACCTTCTCCTTCTCCTTCTTCTACTTCTTCTGATCCACCCTCCTGACTTCACCTACTCCTTCTCCTTCTTCAGCTTCTTCTGCTTCACCCTCCAGACTTCACCTTCTCCTTCTCCTTCTTCTGCTTCTTCTGCTTCACCCACCAGACTTCACCTTCTCCTTCTCCTTCTTCTGCTTCTTCTGCTTCACCCTCCTGACTTCACCTTATCCTTCTCCTTCTTCTACTTCTTCTGATTCACCCTCCAGACTTCACCTACTCCTTCTCCTTCTTCTGCTTCTTCTGCTTCACCCTCCAGACTTCACCTTCTCCTTCTCCTTCTTCTGCTTCTTCTGCTTCGCCCTCCAGACTTCACCTTCTCCTTCTCCTTCTTCTGCTTCTTCTGCTTCACTCTCCTGACTTCACCTTCTCCTTCTCCTTCTTCTACTTCTTCTGATTCACCCTCCAGACTTCACCCTCTCCTTCTCCTTCTTCTGCTTCTTCTGCTTCACCCTCCAGACTTCACCTTCTCCTTCTCCTTCTTCTGCTTCTTCTGCTTCACCGTCCTGACTTCACCTTATCCTTCTCCTTCTTCTACTTCTTCTGCTTCACCCCCCTGACTTCACCTGCTCCTTCTCCTTCTTCTGCTTCTTCTGATTCACCCTCCTAACTTCACCTTCTCCTTCTCCTTCTTCTGCTTCTTCTGATTCACCCTCCAGACTTCATCTTCTCCTTCTCCTTCTTCTACTTCGTCTGATTCACCCTCCAGACTTCACCTTCTCCTTCTCCTTCTTCTACTTCTTCTGATTCACCCTCCAGTCTTCACCTACTCCTTCTCCTTCTTCTGTTTCTTCTGCTTCACCCTCCAGACTTCACCTTCTCCTTCTCTTTCTTCTGCTTCTCTGATTCACCCTCCAGACTTCATCTTCTCCTTCTCCTTCTTCTGATTCTTCTGATTCACCCTCCAGACTTCACCTTCTCCTTCTCCTTCTTCTGCTTCTTCTGATTCACCCTCCTGACTTCACCTTCTCCTTCTCCTTCTTCTACTTCTTCTGCTTCACCCTCCAGACTTCACCTTCTCCTTCTCCTTCTTCTACTTCTTCTGATTCACCCTCCAGACTTCACCTTCTCCTTCTCCTTCTTCTACTTCTTCTGATTCACCCTCCAGACTTCACCTTCTCCTTCTCCTTCTTCTGCTTCTTCTGATTCACCCTCCAGACTTCACCTTCTCCTTCTCCTTCGTCTACTTCTTCTGATTCACCCTCCAGACTACACCTTCTCCTTCTCCTTCTTCTACTTCTTCTGATTCACCCTCCAGACTTCACCTTCTCCTTCTCCTTCTTCTCTTTCTTCTGATTCACCCTCCAGACTTCACCTTCTCCTTCTCCTTATTCTGCTTCTTCTGATTCACCCTCCAGACTTCACCTTCTCCTTCTCCTTCTTCTGCTTCTTCTGATTCACCCTCCAGACTTCACCTTCTCCTTCTCCTTCTTCTGCTTCTTCTGATTCACCCTCCAGACTTCACCTTCTCCTTCTCCTTCTTCTACTTCTTCTGATTCACCCTCCAGACTTCACCTTCTCCTTCTCCTTCTTCTGCTTCTTCTGATTCACCCTCCAGACTTCACCTTCTCCTTCTCCTTCGTCTACTTCTTCTGATTCACCCTCCAGACTACACCTTCTCCTTCTCCTTCTTCTACTTCTTCTGATTCACCCTCCAGACTTCACCTTCTCCTTCTCCTTCTTCTGTTTCTTCTGATTCACCCTCCAGACTTCATCTTCTCATTCTCCTTCTTCTACTTCTTCTGATTCACCCTCCAGACTTCACCTTCTCCTTCTCCTTCTTCTACTTCTTCTGATTCACCCTCCAGACTTCATCTTCTCCTTCTCCTTCTTCTGCTTCTTCTGATTCACCCTCCAGACTTCACCTTCTCCTTCTGCTTCTTCTGCTTCTTCTGATTCACCCTCCAGACTTCAACTTCTCCTTCTCCTTCTTCTACTTCTTCTGATTCACCCTCCAGACTTCACCTTCTCCTTCTCCTTCTTCTACTTCTTCTGATTCACCCTCCAGTCTTCACCTTCTCCTTCTCCTTCTTCTGTTTCTTCTGCTTCACCCTCCAGACTTCACCTTCTCCTTCTCTTTCTTCTGCTTCTTCTGATTCACCCTCCAGACTTCACCTTCTCCTTCTCCTTCTTCTGATTCTTCTGATTCACCCTCCAGACTTCACCGTCTCCTTCTCCTTCTTCTGCTTCTTCTGATTCACCCTCCTGACTTCACCTTCTCCTTCTCCTTCTTCAACTTCTTCTGATTCACCCTCCTGACTTCACCTTCTCCTTCTCCTTCTTCTACTTCTTCTGCTTCACCCTCCAGACTTCACCTTCTCCTTCTCCTTCTTCTACTTCTTCTGATTCACCCTCCAGACTTCACCTTCTCCTTCTCCTTCTTCTGCTTCTTCTGATTCACCCTCCAGACTTCACCTTCTCCTTCTCCTTATTCTGCTTCTTCTGTTTCACCCTCCAGACTTCACCTTCTCCTTCTCCTTCTTCTGCTTCTTCTGATTCACCCTCCAGACTTCACCTTCTCCTTCTCCTTCTTCTGCTTCTTCTGATTCACCCTCCAGACTTCACCTTCTCCTTCTCCTTCTTCTACTTCTTCTGATTCACCCTCCAGACTTCACCTTCTCCTTCTCCTTCTTCTGCTTCTTCTGATTCACCCTCCAGACTTCACCTTCTCCTTCTCCTTCGTCTACTTCTTCTGATTCACCCTCCAGACTACACCTTCTCCTTCTCCTTCTTCTACTTCTTCTGATTCACCCTCCAGACTTCACCTTCTCCTTCTCCTTCTTCTACTTCTTCTGATTCACCCTCCAGACTTCATCTTCTCCTTCTCCTTCTTCTCCTTCTTCTGATTCACCCTCCAGACTTCACCTTCTCCTTCTCCTTCTTCTGCTTCTTCTGATTCACCCTCCAGACCTCACCTTCTCCTTCTCCTTCTTCTACTTCTTCTGATTCACCCTCCAGACTTCACCTTCTCCTTCTCCTTCTTCTACTTCTTCTGATTCACCCTCCAGACTTCACCTTCTCCTTCTCCTTCTTCTACTTCTTCTGATTCACCCTCCAGTCTTCACCTTCTCCTTCTCCTTCTTCTGTTTCTTCTGCTTCACCCTCCAGACTTCACCTTCTCCTTCTCTTTCTTCTGCTTCTTCTGATTCACCCTCCAGACTTCACCTTCTCCTTCTCCTTCTTCTGATTCTTCTGATTCACCCTCCAGACTTCACCTTCTCCTTCTCCTTCTTCTGCTTCTTCTGATTCACCCTCCAGACCTCACCTTCTCCTTCTCCTTCTTCTACTTCTTCTGATTCACCCTCCTGACTTCACCTTCTCCTTCTCCTTCATCTACTTCTTCTGCTTCACCCTCCAGACTTCACCTTCTCCTTCTCCTTCTTCTACTTCTTCTGATTCACCCTCCCGACTTCACCTTCTCCTTCTCCTTCTTCCACTTCTTCTGATTCACCCTCCAGACTTCACCTTCTCCTTCTCCTTCTTCTGCTTCTTCTGATTCACCCTCCAGACTTTACCTTCTCCTTCTCCTTCTTCTGCTTCTTCTGATTCACCCTCCAGACTTCACCTTCTCCTTCTCCTTCTTCTGCTTCTTCTGATTCACCCTCCAGACTTCACCTTCTCCTTCTCCTTCTTCTACTTCTTCTGATTCACCCTCCAGACTTCACCTTCTCCTTCTCCTTCTTCTGCTTCTTCTGATTCACCCTCCAGACTTCACCTTCTCCTTCTCCTTCGTCTACTTCTTCTGATTCACCCTCCAGACTACACCTTCTCCTTCTCCTTCTTCTACTTCTTCTGATTCACCCTCCAGACTTCACCTTCTCCTTCTCCTTCTTCTCTTTCTTCTGATTCACCCTCCAGACTTCATCTTCTCCTTCTCCTTCTTCTGCTTCTTCTGATTCACCCTCCTGACTTCACCTTCTCCTTCTCCTTCTTCTACTTCTTCTGCTTCACCCTCCAGACTTCACCTTCTCCTTCTCCTTCTTCTACTTCTTCTGATTCACCCTCCAGACTTCACCTTCTCCTTCTCCTTCTTCTACTTCTTCTGATTCACCCTCCAGACTTCACCTTCTCCTTCTCCTTCTTCTGCTTCTTCTGATTCACCCTCCAGACTTCACCTTCTCCTTCTCCTTCGTCTACTTCTTCTGATTCACCCTCCAGACTACACCTTCTCCTTCTCCTTCTTCTACTTCTTCTGATTCACCCTCCAGACTTCACCTTCTCCTTCTCCTTCTTCTCTTTCTTCTGATTCACCCTCCAGACTTCACCTTCTCCTTCTCCTTATTCTGCTTCTTCTGATTCACCCTCCAGACTTCACCTTCTCCTTCTCCTTCTTCTGCTTCTTCTGATTCACCCTCCAGACTTCACCTTCTCCTTCTCCTTCTTCTGCTTCTTCTGATTCACCCTCCAGACTTCACCTTCTCCTTCTCCTTCTTCTACTTCTTCTGATTCACCCTCCAGACTTCACCTTCTCCTTCTCCTTCTTCTGCTTCTTCTGATTCACCCTCCAGACTTCACCTTCTCCTTCTCCTTCGTCTACTTCTTCTGATTCACCCTCCAGACTACACCTTCTCCTTCTCCTTCTTCTACTTCTTCTGATTCACCCTCCAGACTTCACCTTCTCCTTCTCCTTCTTCTGTTTCTTCTGATTCACCCTCCAGACTTCATCTTCTCATTCTCCTTCTTCTACTTCTTCTGATTCACCCTCCAGACTTCACCTTCTCCTTCTCCTTCTTCTACTTCTTCTGATTCACCCTCCAGACTTCATCTTCTCCTTCTCCTTCTTCTGCTTCTTCTGATTCACCCTCCAGACTTCACCTTCTCCTTCTGCTTCTTCTGCTTCTTCTGATTCACCCTCCAGACTTCAACTTCTCCTTCTCCTTCTTCTACTTCTTCTGATTCACCCTCCAGACTTCACCTTCTCCTTCTCCTTCTTCTACTTCTTCTGATTCACCCTCCAGTCTTCACCTTCTCCTTCTCCTTCTTCTGTTTCTTCTGCTTCACCCTCCAGACTTCACCTTCTCCTTCTCTTTCTTCTGCTTCTTCTGATTCACCCTCCAGACTTCACCTTCTCCTTCTCCTTCTTCTGATTCTTCTGATTCACCCTCCAGACTTCATCGTCTCCTTCTCCTTCTTCTGCTTCTTCTGATTCACCCTCCTGACTTCACCTTCTCCTTCTCCTTCTTCAACTTCTTCTGATTCACCCTCCTGACTTCACCTTCTCCTTCTCCTTCTTCTACTTCTTCTGCTTCACCCTCCAGACTTCACCTTCTCCTTCTCCTTCTTCTACTTCTTCTGATTCACCCTCCAGACTTCACCTTCTCCTTCTCCTTCTTCTGCTTCTTCTGATTCACCCTCCAGACTTCACCTTCTCCTTCTCCTTATTCTGCTTCTTCTGTTTCACCCTCCAGACTTCACCTTCTCCTTCTCCTTCTTCTGCTTCTTCTGATTCACCCTCCAGACTTCACCTTCTCCTTCTCCTTCTTCTGCTTCTTCTGATTCACCCTCCAGACTTCACCTTCTCCTTCTCCTTCTTCTACTTCTTCTGATTCACCCTCCAGACTTCACCTTCTCCTTCTCCTTCTTCTGCTTCTTCTGATTCACCCTCCAGACTTCACCTTCTCCTTCTCCTTCGTCTACTTCTTCTGATTCACCCTCCAGACTACACCTTCTCCTTCTCCTTCTTCTACTTCTTCTGATTCACCCTCCAGACTTCACCTTCTCCTTCTCCTTCTTCTACTTCTTCTGATTCACCCTCCAGACTTCATCTTCTCCTTCTCCTTCTTCTCCTTCTTCTGATTCACCCTCCAGACTTCACCTTCTCCTTCTCCTTCTTCTGCTTCTTCTGATTCACCCTCCAGACTTCACCTTCTCCTTCTCCTTCTTCTACTTCTTCTGATTCACCCTCCAGACTTCACCTTCTCCTTCTCCTTCTTCTACTTCTTCTGATTCACCCTCCAGTCTTCACCTTCTCCTTCTCCTTCTTCTGTTTCTTCTGCTTCACCCTCCAGACTTCACCTTCTCCTTCTCTTTCTTCTGCTTCTTCTGATTCACCCTCCAGACTTCACCTTCTCCTTCTCCTTCTTCTGATTCTTCTGATTCACCCTCCAGACTTCACCTTCTCCTTCTCCTTCTTCTGCTTCTTCTGATTCACCCTCCAGACCTCACCTTCTCCTTCTCCTTCTTCTACTTCTTCTGATTCACCCTCCTGACTTCACCTTCTCCTTCTCCTTCATCTACTTCTTCTGCTTCACCCTCCAGACTTCACCTTCTCCTTCTCCTTCTTCTACTTCTTCTGATTCACCCTCCCGACTTCACCTTCTCCTTCTCCTTCTTCCACTTCTTCTGATTCACCCTCCAGACTTCACCTTCTCCTTCTCCTTCTTCTGCTTCTTCTGATTCACCCTCCAGACTTTACCTTCTCCTTCTCCTTATTCTGCTTCTTCTGATTCACCCTCCAGACTTCACCTTCTCCTTCTCCTTCTTCTGCTTCTTCTGATTCACCCTCCAGACTTCACCTTCTCCTTCTCCTTCTTCTGCTTCTTCTGATTCACCCTCCAGACTTCACCTTCTCCTTCTCCTTCTTCTACTTCTTCTGATTCACCCTCCAGACTTCACCTTCTCCTTCTCCTTCTTCTGCTTCTTCTGATTCACCCTCCAGACTTCACCTTCTCCTTCTCCTTCGTCTACTTCTTCTGATTCACCCTCCAGACTACACCTTCTCCTTCTCCTTCTTCTACTTCTTCTGATTCACCCTCCAGACTTCACCTTCTCCTTCTCCTTCTTCTCTTTCTTCTGATTCACCCTCCAGACTTCATCTTCTCCTTCTCCTTCTTCTACTTCTTCTGATTCACCCTCCAGACTTCACCTTCTCCTTCTCCTTCTTCTACTTCTTCTGATTCACCCTCCAGACTTTATCTTCTCCTTCTCCTTCTTCTGCTTCTTCTGATTCACCCTCCAGACTTCACCTTCTCCTTCTCCTTCTTCTGCTTCTTCTGATTCACCCTCCAGACTTCAACTTCTCCTTCTCCTTCTTCTACTTCTTCTGATTCACCCTCCAGACTTCACCTTCTCCTTCTCCTTCTTCTACTTCTTCTGATTCACCCTCCAGTCTTCACCTTCTCCTTCTCCTTCTTCTGTTTCTTCTGCTTCACCCTCCAGACTTCACCTTCTCCTTCTCCTTCTTCTGCTTCTTCTGCTTCACACTCCAGACTTCACCTTCTCCTTCTCCTTCTTCTGCTTCTTCTGCTGCGCCCTCCAGGCTTCACCTTCTCCTTCTCCTTCTTCTGCTTCTTCTGCTTCACCGTCCTGACTTCACCTTCTCCTTCTCCTTCTCCTTCTTCTACTTCTTCTGCTACACCCCCCTGACTTCACCTGCTCCTTCTCCTTCTTCTGCTTCTTCTGATTCACCCTCCTAAATTCACCTTCTCCTTCTCCTTCTTCTGCTTCTTCTGATTCACCCTCCTGACTTCACCTTCTCCTTCTCCTTCTTCTGCTTCTTCTGATTCACCCTCCAGACTTCACCTTCTCCTTCTCCTTCTTCTGCTTCTTCTGATTCACCCTCCAGACTTCACCTTCTCCTTCTCCTTCTTCTGCTTCTTCTGCTTCACCCTCCAGACTTCACCTTCTCCTTCTCCTTCTTCTGCTTCTTCTGCTTCACCCTCCTGACTTCACCTTCTCCTTCTCCTTCTTCTACTTCTTCTGATTCACCCTCCAGACTTCACCTACTCCTTCTCCTTCTTCTGCTTCTTCTGCTTCACCCTCCAGACTTCACCTTCTCCTTCTCCTTCTTCTGCTTCGCCCTCCAGACTTCACCTTCTCCTTCTCCTTCTTCTGCTTCTTCTGTTTCACTCTCCTGACTTCACCTTCTCCTTCTCCTTCTTCTACTTCTTCTGATTCACCCTCCAGACTTCACCTACTCCTTCTCCTTCTTCTGCTTCTTCTGCTTCACCCTCCAGACTTCACCTTCTCCTTCTCCTTCTTCTGCTTCTTCTGCTTCGCCCTCCAGACTTCACCTTCTCCTTCTCCTTCTTCTGCTTCTTCTGCTTCACTCTCCTGACTTCACCTTCTCCTTCTCCTTCTTCTACTTCTTCTGATTCACCCTCCAGACTTCACCCTCTCCTTCTCCTTCTTCTGCTTCTTCTGCTTCACCCTCCAGACTTCACCTTCTCCTTCTCCTTCTTCTGCTTCTTCTGCTTCACCGTCCTGACTTCACCTTCTCCTTCTCCTTCTTCTACTTCTTCTGCTTCACCCCCCTGACTTCACCTGCTCCTTCTCCTTCTTCTGCTTCTTCTGATTCACCCTCCAGACTACACCTTCTCCTTCTCCTTCTTCTGCTTCTTCTGATTCACCCTCCAGACTTCACCTTCTCCTTCTCCTTCTTCTACTTCTTCTGATTCACCCTCCAGACTTCATCTTCTCCTTCTCCTTCTTCTCCTTCTTCTGCTTCACCCTCCAGACTTCACCTTCTCCTTCTCCTTCTTCTGCTTCTTCTGCTTCGCCCTCCAGACTTCACCTTCTCCTTCTCCTTCTTCTGCTTCTTCTGCTTCACTCTCCTGACTTCACCTTCTCCTTCTCCTTCTTCTACTTCTTCTGATTCACCCTCCAGACTTCACCCTCTCCTTCTCCTTCTTCTGCTTCTTCTGCTTCACCCTCCAGACTTCACCTTCTCCTTCTCCTTCTTCTGCTTCTTCTGCTTCACCGTCCTGACTTCACCTTCTCCTTCTCCTTCTTCTACTTCTTCTGCTTCACCCCCCTGACTTCACCTGCTCCTTCTCCTTCTTCTGCTTCTTCTGATTCACCCTCCAGACTACACCTTCTCCTTCTCCTTCTTCTGCTTCTTCTGATTCACCCTCCAGACTTCACATTCTCCTTCTCCTTCTTCTACTTCTTCTGATTCACCCTCCAGACTTCATCTTCTCCTTCTCCTTCTTCTCCTTCTTCTGATTCACCCTCCAGACTTCACCTTCTCCTTCTCCTTCTTCTGCTTCTTCTGATTCACCCTCCAGATTTCACCTTCTCCTTCTCCTTCTTCTACTTCTTCTGAATCACCCTCCAGACTTCACCTTCTCCTTCTCCTTCTTCTACTTCTTCTGATTCACCCTCCAGTCTTCACCTTCTCCTTCTCCTTCTTCTGTTTCTTCTGCTTCACCCTCCAGACATCACCTTCTCCTTCTCTTTCTTCTGCTTCTTCTGATTCACCCTCCAGACTTCACCTTCTCCTTCTCCTTCTTCTGATTCTTCTGATTCACCCTCCAGACTTCACCTTCTCCTTCTCCTTCTTCTGCTTCTTCTGATTCACCCTCCAGACCTCACCTTCTCCTTCTCCTTCTTCTACTTCTTCTGATTCACCCTCCTGACTTCACCTTCTCCTTCTCCTTCATCTACTTCTTCTGCTTCACCCTCCAGACTTCACCTTCTCCTTCTCCTTCTTCTACTTCTTCTGATTCACCCTCCAGACTTCACCTTCTCCTTCTCCTTCTTCCACTTCTTCTGATTCACCCTCCAGACTTCACCTTCTCCTTCTCCTTCTTCTGCTTCTTCTGATTCACCCTCCAGACTTTACCTTCTCCTTCTCCTTATTCTGCTTCTTCTGATTCACCCTCCAGACTTCACCTTCTCCTTCTCCTTCTTCTGCTTCTTCTGATTCACCCTCCAGACTTCACCTTCTCCTTCTCCTTCTTCTGCTTCTTCTGATTCACCCTCCAGACTTCACCTTCTCCTTCTCCTTCTTCTACTTCTTCTGATTCACCCTCCAGACTTCACCTTCTCCTTCTCCTTCTTCTGCTTCTTCTGATTCACCCTCCAGACTTCACCTTCTCCTTCTCCTTCTTCTACTTCTTCTGATTCACCCTCCAGACTACACCTTCTCCTTCTCCTTCTTCTACTTCTTCTGATTCACCCTCCAGACTTCACCTTCTCCTTCTCCTTCTTCTCTTTCTTCTGATTCACCCTCCAGACTTCATCTTCTCCTTCTCCTTCTTCTACTTCTTCTGATTCACCCTCCAGACTTCACCTTCTCCTTCTCCTTCTTCTACTTCTTCTGATTCACCCTCCAGACTTCATCTTCTCCTTCTCCTTCTTCTGCTTCTTCTGATTCACCCTCCAGACTTCACCTTCTCCTTCTCCTTCTTCTACTTCTTCTGATTCACCCTCCTGACTTCACCTTCTCCTTCTCCTTCATCTACTTCTTCTGCTTCACCCTCCAGACTTCACCTTCTCCTTCTCCTTCTTCTACTTCTTCTGATTCACCCTCCCGACTTCACCTTCTCCTTCTCCTTCTTCCACTTCTTCTGATTCACCCTCCAGACTTCACCTTCTCCTTCTCCTTCTTCTGCTTCTTCTGATTCACCCTCCAGACTTTACCTTCTCCTTCTCCTTATTCTGCTTCTTCTGATTCACCCTCCAGACTTCACCTTCTCCTTCTCCTTCTTCTGCTTCTTCTGATTCACCCTCCAGACTTCACCTTCTCCTTCTCCTTCGTCTACTTCTTCTGATTCACCCTCCAGACTACACCTTCTCCTTCTCCTTCTTCTACTTCTTCTGATTCACCCTCCAGACTTCACCTTCTCCTTCTCCTTCTTCTCTTTCTTCTGATTCACCCTCCAGACTTCATCTTCTCCTTCTCCTTCTTCTGCTTCTTCTGATTCACCCTCCTGACTTCACCTTCTCCTTCTCCTTCTTCTACTTCTTCTGCTTCACCCTCCAGACTTCACCTTCTCCTTCTCCTTCTTCTACTTCTTCTGATTCACCCTCCAGACTTCACCTTCTCCTTCTCCTTCTTCTACTTCTTCTGATTCACCCTCCAGACTTCACCTTCTCCTTCTCCTTCTTCTGCTTCTTCTGATTCACCCTCCAGACTTCACCTTCTCCTTCTCCTTCGTCTACTTCTTCTGATTCACCCTCCAGACTACACCTTCTCCTTCTCCTTCTTCTACTTCTTCTGATTCACCCTCCAGACTTCACCTTCTCCTTCTCCTTCTTCTCTTTCTTCTGATTCACCCTCCAGACTTCACCTTCTCCTTCTCCTTATTCTGCTTCTTCTGATTCACCCTCCAGACTTCACCTTCTCCTTCTCCTTCTTCTGCTTCTTCTGATTCACCCTCCAGACTTCACCTTCTCCTTCTCCTTCTTCTGCTTCTTCTGATTCACCCTCCAGACTTCACCTTCTCCTTCTCCTTCTTCTACTTCTTCTGATTCACCCTCCAGACTTCACCTTCTCCTTCTCCTTCTTCTGCTTCTTCTGATTCACCCTCCAGACTTCACCTTCTCCTTCTCCTTCGTCTACTTCTTCTGATTCACCCTCCAGACTACACCTTCTCCTTCTCCTTCTTCTACTTCTTCTGATTCACCCTCCAGACTTCACCTTCTCCTTCTCCTTCTTCTGTTTCTTCTGATTCACCCTCCAGACTTCATCTTCTCATTCTCCTTCTTCTACTTCTTCTGATTCACCCTCCAGACTTCACCTTCTCCTTCTCCTTCTTCTACTTCTTCTGATTCACCCTCCAGACTTCATCTTCTCCTTCTCCTTCTTCTGCTTCTTCTGATTCACCCTCCAGACTTCACCTTCTCCTTCTGCTTCTTCTGCTTCTTCTGATTCACCCTCCAGACTTCAACTTCTCCTTCTCCTTCTTCTACTTCTTCTGATTCACCCTCCAGACTTCACCTTCTCCTTCTCCTTCTTCTACTTCTTCTGATTCACCCTCCAGTCTTCACCTTCTCCTTCTCCTTCTTCTGTTTCTTCTGCTTCACCCTCCAGACTTCACCTTCTCCTTCTCTTTCTTCTGCTTCTTCTGATTCACCCTCCAGACTTCACCTTCTCCTTCTCCTTCTTCTGATTCTTCTGATTCACCCTCCAGACTTCATCGTCTCCTTCTCCTTCTTCTGCTTCTTCTGATTCACCCTCCTGACTTCACCTTCTCCTTCTCCTTCTTCTACTTCTTCTGATTCACCCTCCAGACTTCACCTTCTCCTTCTCCTTCTTCTGCTTCTTCTGATTCACCCTCCAGACTTCACCTTCTCCTTCTCCTTATTCTGCTTCTTCTGTTTCACCCTCCAGACTTCACCTTCTCCTTCTCCTTCTTCTGCTTCTTCTGATTCACCCTCCAGACTTCACCTTCTCCTTCTCCTTCTTCTGCTTCTTCTGATTCACCCTCCAGACTTCACCTTCTCCTTCTCCTTCTTCTACTTCTTCTGATTCACCCTCCAGACTTCACCTTCTCCTTCTCCTTCTTCTGCTTCTTCTGATTCACCCTCCAGACTTCACCTTCTCCTTCTCCTTCGTCTACTTCTTCTGATTCACCCTCCAGACTACACCTTCTCCTTCTCCTTCTTCTACTTCTTCTGATTCACCCTCCAGACTTCACCTTCTCCTTCTCCTTCTTCTACTTCTTCTGATTCACCCTCCAGACTTCATCTTCTCCTTCTCCTTCTTCTCCTTCTTCTGATTCACCCTCCAGACTTCACCTTCTCCTTCTCCTTCTTCTGCTTCTTCTGATTCACCCTCCAGACTTCACCTTCTCCTTCTCCTTCTTCTACTTCTTCTGATTCACCCTCCAGACTTCACCTTCTCCTTCTCCTTCTTCTACTTCTTCTGATTCACCCTCCAGTCTTCACCTTCTCCTTCTCCTTCTTCTGTTTCTTCTGCTTCACCCTCCAGACTTCACCTTCTCCTTCTCTTTCTTCTGCTTCTTCTGATTCACCCTCCAGACTTCACCTTCTCCTTCTCCTTCTTCTGATTCTTCTGATTCACCCTCCAGACTTCACCTTCTCCTTCTCCTTCTTCTGCTTCTTCTGATTCACCCTCCAGACCTCACCTTCTCCTTCTCCTTCTTCTACTTCTTCTGATTCACCCTCCTGACTTCACCTTCTCCTTCTCCTTCATCTACTTCTTCTGCTTCACCCTCCAGACTTCACCTTCTCCTTCTCCTTCTTCTACTTCTTCTGATTCACCCTCCCGACTTCACCTTCTCCTTCTCCTTCTTCCACTTCTTCTGATTCACCCTCCAGACTTCACCTTCTCCTTCTCCTTCTTCTGCTTCTTCTGATTCACCCTCCAGACTTTACCTTCTCCTTCTCCTTATTCTGCTTCTTCTGATTCACCCTCCAGACTTCACCTTCTCCTTCTCCTTCTTCTGCTTCTTCTGATTCACCCTCCAGACTTCACCTTCTCCTTCTCCTTCTTCTGCTTCTTCTGATTCACCCTCCAGACTTCACCTTCTCCTTCTCCTTCTTCTACTTCTTCTGATTCACCCTCCAGACTTCACCTTCTCCTTCTCCTTCTTCTGCTTCTTCTGATTCACCCTCCAGACTTCACCTTCTCCTTCTCCTTCGTCTACTTCTTCTGATTCACCCTCCAGACTACACCTTCTCCTTCTCCTTCTTCTACTTCTTCTGATTCACCCTCCAGACTTCACCTTCTCCTTCTCCTTCTTCTCTTTCTTCTGATTCACCCTCCAGACTTCATCTTCTCCTTCTCCTTCTTCTACTTCTTCTGATTCACCCTCCAGACTTCACCTTCTCCTTCTCCTTCTTCTACTTCTTCTGATTCACCCTCCAGACTTTATCTTCTCCTTCTCCTTCTTCTGCTTCTTCTGATTCACCCTCCAGACTTCACCTTCTCCTTCTCCTTCTTCTGCTTCTTCTGATTCACCCTCCAGACTTCAACTTCTCCTTCTCCTTCTTCTACTTCTTCTGATTCACCCTCCAGACTTCACCTTCTCCTTCTCCTTCTTCTACTTCTTCTGATTCACCCTCCAGTCTTCACCTTCTCCTTCTCCTTCTTCTGTTTCTTCTGCTTCACCCTCCAGACTTCACCTTCTCCTTCTCCTTCTTCTGCTTCTTCTGCTTCACACTCCAGACTTCACCTTCTCCTTCTCCTTCTTCTGCTTCTTCTGCTGCGCCCTCCAGGCTTCACCTTCTCCTTCTCCTTCTTCTGCTTCTTCTGCTTCACCGTCCTGACTTCACCTTCTCCTTCTCCTTCTCCTTCTTCTACTTCTTCTGCTACACCCCCCTGACTTCACCTGCTCCTTCTCCTTCTTCTGCTTCTTCTGATTCACCCTCCTAAATTCACCTTCTCCTTCTCCTTCTTCTGCTTCTTCTGATTCACCCTCCTGACTTCACCTTCTCCTTCTCCTTCTTCTGCTTCTTCTGATTCACCCTCCAGACTTCACCTTCTCCTTCTCCTTCTTCTGCTTCTTCTGATTCACCCTCCAGACTTCACCTTCTCCTTCTCCTTCTTCTGCTTCTTCTGCTTCACCCTCCAGACTTCACCTTCTCCTTCTCCTTCTTCTGCTTCTTCTGCTTCACCCTCCTGACTTCACCTTCTCCTTCTCCTTCTTCTACTTCTTCTGATTCACCCTCCAGACTTCACCTACTCCTTCTCCTTCTTCTGCTTCTTCTGCTTCACCCTCCAGACTTCACCTTCTCCTTCTCCTTCTTCTGCTTCGCCCTCCAGACTTCACCTTCTCCTTCTCCTTCTTCTGCTTCTTCTGTTTCACTCTCCTGACTTCACCTTCTCCTTCTCCTTCTTCTACTTCTTCTGATTCACCCTCCAGACTTCACCTACTCCTTCTCCTTCTTCTGCTTCTTCTGCTTCACCCTCCAGACTTCACCTTCTCCTTCTCCTTCTTCTGCTTCTTCTGCTTCGCCCTCCAGACTTCACCTTCTCCTTCTCCTTCTTCTGCTTCTTCTGCTTCACTCTCCTGACTTCACCTTCTCCTTCTCCTTCTTCTACTTCTTCTGATTCACCCTCCAGACTTCACCCTCTCCTTCTCCTTCTTCTGCTTCTTCTGCTTCACCCTCCAGACTTCACCTTCTCCTTCTCCTTCTTCTGCTTCTTCTGCTTCACCGTCCTGACTTCACCTTCTCCTTCTCCTTCTTCTACTTCTTCTGCTTCACCCCCCTGACTTCACCTGCTCCTTCTCCTTCTTCTGCTTCTTCTGATTCACCCTCCAGACTACACCTTCTCCTTCTCCTTCTTCTGCTTCTTCTGATTCACCCTCCAGACTTCACCTTCTCCTTCTCCTTCTTCTACTTCTTCTGATTCACCCTCCAGACTTCATCTTCTCCTTCTCCTTCTTCTCCTTCTTCTGCTTCACCCTCCAGACTTCACCTTCTCCTTCTCCTTCTTCTGCTTCTTCTGCTTCGCCCTCCAGACTTCACCTTCTCCTTCTCCTTCTTCTGCTTCTTCTGCTTCACTCTCCTGACTTCACCTTCTCCTTCTCCTTCTTCTACTTCTTCTGATTCACCCTCCAGACTTCACCCTCTCCTTCTCCTTCTTCTGCTTCTTCTGCTTCACCCTCCAGACTTCACCTTCTCCTTCTCCTTCTTCTGCTTCTTCTGCTTCACCGTCCTGACTTCACCTTCTCCTTCTCCTTCTTCTACTTCTTCTGCTTCACCCCCCTGACTTCACCTGCTCCTTCTCCTTCTTCTGCTTCTTCTGATTCACCCTCCAGACTACACCTTCTCCTTCTCCTTCTTCTGCTTCTTCTGATTCACCCTCCAGACTTCACATTCTCCTTCTCCTTCTTCTACTTCTTCTGATTCACCCTCCAGACTTCATCTTCTCCTTCTCCTTCTTCTCCTTCTTCTGATTCACCCTCCAGACTTCACCTTCTCCTTCTCCTTCTTCTGCTTCTTCTGATTCACCCTCCAGATTTCACCTTCTCCTTCTCCTTCTTCTACTTCTTCTGAATCACCCTCCAGACTTCACCTTCTCCTTCTCCTTCTTCTACTTCTTCTGATTCACCCTCCAGTCTTCACCTTCTCCTTCTCCTTCTTCTGTTTCTTCTGCTTCACCCTCCAGACATCACCTTCTCCTTCTCTTTCTTCTGCTTCTTCTGATTCACCCTCCAGACTTCACCTTCTCCTTCTCCTTCTTCTGATTCTTCTGATTCACCCTCCAGACTTCACCTTCTCCTTCTCCTTCTTCTGCTTCTTCTGATTCACCCTCCAGACCTCACCTTCTCCTTCTCCTTCTTCTACTTCTTCTGATTCACCCTCCTGACTTCACCTTCTCCTTCTCCTTCATCTACTTCTTCTGCTTCACCCTCCAGACTTCACCTTCTCCTTCTCCTTCTTCTACTTCTTCTGATTCACCCTCCAGACTTCACCTTCTCCTTCTCCTTCTTCCACTTCTTCTGATTCACCCTCCAGACTTCACCTTCTCCTTCTCCTTCTTCTGCTTCTTCTGATTCACCCTCCAGACTTTACCTTCTCCTTCTCCTTATTCTGCTTCTTCTGATTCACCCTCCAGACTTCACCTTCTCCTTCTCCTTCTTCTGCTTCTTCTGATTCACCCTCCAGACTTCACCTTCTCCTTCTCCTTCTTCTGCTTCTTCTGATTCACCCTCCAGACTTCACCTTCTCCTTCTCCTTCTTCTGCTTCTTCTGATTCACCCTCCAGACTTTACCTTCTCCTTCTCCTTATTCTGCTTCTTCTGATTCACCCTCCAGACTTCACCTTCTCCTTCTCCTTCTTCTGCTTCTTCTGATTCACCCTCCAGACTTCACCTTCTCCTTCTCCTTCTTCTGCTTCTTCTGATTCACCCTCCAGACTTCACCTTCTCCTTCTCCTTCTTCTACTTCTTCTGATTCACCCTCCAGACTTCACCTTCTCCTTCTCTTTCTTCTGCTTCTTCTGATTCACCCTCCAGACTTCACCTTCTCCTTCTCCTTCTTCTGATTCTTCTGATTCACCCTCCAGACTTCACCTTCTCCTTCTCCTTCTTCTGCTTCTTCTGATTCACCCTCCAGACCTCACCTTCTCCTTCTCCTTCTTCTACTTCTTCTGATTCACCCTCCTGACTTCACCTTCTCCTTCTCCTTCATCTACTTCTTCTGCTTCACCCTCCAGACTTCACCTTCTCCTTCTCCTTCTTCTACTTCTTCTGATTCACCCTCCCGACTTCACCTTCTCCTTCTCCTTCTTCCACTTCTTCTGATTCACCCTCCAGACTTCACCTTCTCCTTCTCCTTCTTCTGCTTCTTCTGATTCACCCTCCAGACTTTACCTTCTCCTTCTCCTTATTCTGCTTCTTCTGATTCACCCTCCAGACTTCACCTTCTCCTTCTCCTTCTTCTGCTTCTTCTGATTCACCCTCCAGACTTCACCTTCTCCTTCTCCTTCTTCTGCTTCTTCTGATTCACCCTCCAGACTTCACCTTCTCCTTCTCCTTCTTCTACTTCTTCTGATTCACCCTCCAGACTTCACCTTCTCCTTCTCCTTCTTCTGCTTCTTCTGATTCACCCTCCAGACTTCACCTTCTCCTTCTCCTTCGTCTACTTCTTCTGATTCACCCTCCAGACTACACCTTCTCCTTCTCCTTCTTCTACTTCTTCTGATTCACCCTCCAGACTTCACCTTCTCCTTCTCCTTCTTCTCTTTCTTCTGATTCACCCTCCAGACTTCATCTTCTCCTTCTCCTTCTTCTACTTCTTCTGATTCACCCTCCAGACTTCACCTTCTCCTTCTCCTTCTTCTACTTCTTCTGATTCACCCTCCAGACTTTATCTTCTCCTTCTCCTTCTTCTGCTTCTTCTGATTCACCCTCCAGACTTCACCTTCTCCTTCTCCTTCTTCTGCTTCTTCTGATTCACCCTCCAGACTTCAACTTCTCCTTCTCCTTCTTCTACTTCTTCTGATTCACCCTCCAGACTTCACCTTCTCCTTCTCCTTCTTCTACTTCTTCTGATTCACCCTCCAGTCTTCACCTTCTCCTTCTCCTTCTTCTGTTTCTTCTGCTTCACCCTCCAGACTTCACCTTCTCCTTCTCCTTCTTCTGCTTCTTCTGCTTCACACTTCACACTCAGACTTCACCTTCTCCTTCTCCTTCTTCTGCTTCTTCTGCTGCGCCCTCCAGGCTTCACCTTCTCCTTCTCCTTCTTCTGCTTCTTCTGCTTCACCGTCCTGACTTCACCTTCTCCTTCTCCTTCTCCTTCTTCTACTTCTTCTGCTACACCCCCCTGACTTCACCTGCTCCTTCTCCTTCTTCTGCTTCTTCTGATTCACCCTCCTAAATTCACCTTCTCCTTCTCCTTCTTCTGCTTCTTCTGATTCACCCTCCTGACTTCACCTTCTCCTTCTCCTTCTTCTGCTTCTTCTGATTCACCCTCCAGACTTCACCTTCTCCTTCTCCTTCTTCTGCTTCTTCTGATTCACCCTCCAGACTTCACCTTCTCCTTCTCCTTCTTCTGCTTCTTCTGCTTCACCCTCCAGACTTCACCTTCTCCTTCTCCTTCTTCTGCTTCTTCTGCTTCACCCTCCTGACTTCACCTTCTCCTTCTCCTTCTTCTACTTCTTCTGATTCACCCTCCAGACTTCACCTACTCCTTCTCCTTCTTCTGCTTCTTCTGCTTCACCCTCCAGACTTCACCTTCTCCTTCTCCTTCTTCTGCTTCGCCCTCCAGACTTCACCTTCTCCTTCTCCTTCTTCTGCTTCTTCTGTTTCACTCTCCTGACTTCACCTTCTCCTTCTCCTTCTTCTACTTCTTCTGATTCACCCTCCAGACTTCACCTACTCCTTCTCCTTCTTCTGCTTCTTCTGCTTCACCCTCCAGACTTCACCTTCTCCTTCTCCTTCTTCTGCTTCTTCTGCTTCGCCCTCCAGACTTCACCTTCTCCTTCTCCTTCTTCTGCTTCTTCTGCTTCACTCTCCTGACTTCACCTTCTCCTTCTCCTTCTTCTACTTCTTCTGATTCACCCTCCAGACTTCACCCTCTCCTTCTCCTTCTTCTGCTTCTTCTGCTTCACCCTCCAGACTTCACCTTCTCCTTCTCCTTCTTCTGCTTCTTCTGCTTCACCGTCCTGACTTCACCTTCTCCTTCTCCTTCTTCTACTTCTTCTGCTTCACCCCCCTGACTTCACCTGCTCCTTCTCCTTCTTCTGCTTCTTCTGATTCACCCTCCAGACTACACCTTCTCCTTCTCCTTCTTCTGCTTCTTCTGATTCACCCTCCAGACTTCACCTTCTCCTTCTCCTTCTTCTACTTCTTCTGATTCACCCTCCAGACTTCATCTTCTCCTTCTCCTTCTTCTCCTTCTTCTGCTTCACCCTCCAGACTTCACCTTCTCCTTCTCCTTCTTCTGCTTCTTCTGCTTCGCCCTCCAGACTTCACCTTCTCCTTCTCCTTCTTCTGCTTCTTCTGCTTCACTCTCCTGACTTCACCTTCTCCTTCTCCTTCTTCTACTTCTTCTGATTCACCCTCCAGACTTCACCCTCTCCTTCTCCTTCTTCTGCTTCTTCTGCTTCACCCTCCAGACTTCACCTTCTCCTTCTCCTTCTTCTGCTTCTTCTGCTTCACCGTCCTGACTTCACCTTCTCCTTCTCCTTCTTCTACTTCTTCTGCTTCACCCCCCTGACTTCACCTGCTCCTTCTCCTTCTTCTGCTTCTTCTGATTCACCCTCCAGACTACACCTTCTCCTTCTCCTTCTTCTGCTTCTTCTGATTCACCCTCCAGACTTCACATTCTCCTTCTCCTTCTTCTACTTCTTCTGATTCACCCTCCAGACTTCATCTTCTCCTTCTCCTTCTTCTCCTTCTTCTGATTCACCCTCCAGACTTCACCTTCTCCTTCTCCTTCTTCTGCTTCTTCTGATTCACCCTCCAGATTTCACCTTCTCCTTCTCCTTCTTCTACTTCTTCTGAATCACCCTCCAGACTTCACCTTCTCCTTCTCCTTCTTCTACTTCTTCTGATTCACCCTCCAGTCTTCACCTTCTCCTTCTCCTTCTTCTGTTTCTTCTGCTTCACCCTCCAGACATCACCTTCTCCTTCTCTTTCTTCTGCTTCTTCTGATTCACCCTCCAGACTTCACCTTCTCCTTCTCCTTCTTCTGATTCTTCTGATTCACCCTCCAGACTTCACCTTCTCCTTCTCCTTCTTCTGCTTCTTCTGATTCACCCTCCAGACCTCACCTTCTCCTTCTCCTTCTTCTACTTCTTCTGATTCACCCTCCTGACTTCACCTTCTCCTTCTCCTTCATCTACTTCTTCTGCTTCACCCTCCAGACTTCACCTTCTCCTTCTCCTTCTTCTACTTCTTC